>NC_033630.1:7017123-7104623 GCF_001540865.1 Ananas comosus | reverse complement strand
TTTTTTCTGTGCGTTTTTTTTTTTTTCCTCTATTTTGGGAAAGAAGAATTTGCAAACCATACATCCAATTATTAGAAGAATAGAGATAATATTCATTTCCCAGATCATATGGAAATTAAGTTAGCCAACAAAAAATAAAAAACAACCCCTGGGGCCAAATTAACTAGTTCCTAATTTTTTGATTTACTACAAAACAAATCTCATAGATTTATCAGCACACTCAATTCCATAAAACAAAAATTCAAGAAAAATCATAATATTAAATAAATGATGCTTGATTTTGTCTACCCAAAAGTAAGCTTCTTTGCTCACCTGCACGGTCCGTATCTTTCCTTAAGTAATCCTGGGAAAAAGATGTTTCCTTTTTGAAACTAATTCCCCCCTACTATAGCTTGGAGCGGTCAATGTGAAACTTCAACTTTGTGCGAGTTACATGTAATTATTAATAGCGATTATTTTACAATTTATTGATGTTTTAATGGTCGAAGGAATGTCTTTTGTGAGTGTAATACGTACGTGCAGTTGACTAAGCTATCTCATAAGTGTATAGATGGTGGAGATGGTGCGCAGGTTCTTGTAGCGGCGATCCATCATTGACTTTGGGAAGTGGCCAACAACTTCTTGAGGTAATGCGTACAACGCACAAGCACAAGGAAAGGGATATATAATAGAAGAGAACGAAATATTGGCACTGGAATTTACCCTTTGCTTCAGTCAACGCATGGCATTTGCTTTGGAAAGAGAATTTATGAGGCTCTATCTTTTATCATTAGATTTTACATCGTAGCTCTTTAAGATTCGTAGAAAAGGAAAAATTAATGGCACGGAAGGATGCATCTCAAAAGACTCTTCAAATGGAAAAATAACTAAATTGCTTCAATTCTCACTCTAATTTTTTGAACTAGACGGGTAAATTTTATCCATTGATTTTAAGAGGACAAAAAAAAATACATTGAATTTTACGCCGGTCATCACGTTATCCCGACTCGGTAGTCACCACGAGGGACAATTTTTAAGAACTACTATTTTATGAGAATCAAATTCTATCTCAGCAAGATTACCAGGCCCTTTCCAAGAATTAAAGGGTGTTTGAATTGGTGTAACAGGGGAAGCTAAACTCATATTCGAGTGAAATGACTTAGTTAACTTATTTGGTGGGACACAATTCACGATACGGGAAAACTCCCGTTCGTATTCCCTTACGCGGTCTCCTTGCCGCAGCTTTCTTAACCTGTCCTGAAGCTTTCTCTGTTTTGTAACACACTGGACCTATGCAAATTGTGATGTTCGAGTGTTTGATATGGATTCTGAGCTTTTCCACACTTGGTGGAAGGTCGTAAATGGTATTCCAACCTAAAAGTTCGAAATTCTGGATTTTGGCTAAGTCCTGAGAGTTTTTACTCTCGGGGACCGACCCCTGGTGGGAGAGACCGGCCCCCCCGGAACAGTGTTGCGGTAGGACTTGAGGCAACCGGTCCCTCGCAGAGAGAGACCGGTTCCCGAGAGCTTATTCTGCGGGAGGGTCCTGAGGGATCGGTCCCAGCTAGGAGAGATCGGTCCCTCTGGGCGAAAATTGCCCAAACCCGGGCAGTGCACAGATTGGATTTTTGAGGGACCTAAGTGGATTTTGTTACATGAGAGGGCTTATAGGCCATTACCTCTCCCTCTCACCTTCATTTCTCCCCCTCACACTCTCTCTACACTTTCTAGAAAGAGAAGAAGAAGGAGGAAAAGAAGGAGTAGAAGGAGAGCTAGCTTGGAGGCTTGGAGCTTGGACTTGGAGCTTTGTGGAGGATCAATCTTCAACTCTTGAGGATTTTGAGCTTGGTTTGGTGCATCCTAGAGGTATGTAGCTAGTTTCTCTCCTCTAAATCCTAGTTTTAGAGCTTTTTACTAGATGGAACCCTAGATTTGAATTTTAGAGTTTATTTTGGGGATTTTCGATTTGAGGGCTTTGAAACCTAATTGATGGGTTTATAACCTTGGTTTAGGTTGGATTTGAAGGACTCTAACTCCCATTTGGAGATCGAGACAGCTTCCTTCACACTTGGTGAGTTTTTCTCCACCTTAGCTTGAGATGGTTATTGATTGAGCCTTGTATATTGTTCGTAAGGTCCGTTTGACTCTTGTTCCTACATCTTTAGGGTGCTAGGAGACTAGTGGGCATCTTCGTCGGAGCTTACGAAGAGTTGCAAGAATTGTGGTGGGTTTGACTTCATGAAAACAGGGCAAAATGGCCCCTATGCATTTTGTACTTGTCGTAATCTCAATTTGACATCAAATCCATGCTAAATAGAATTTATGTGAATTTTAGAACACTTAAAATGCATGCCTTATGTATCATGAAATTTTCACTCTATGTAGTAGGATATTCTAGGTTTTTAGCATGCATGTGAGAAGTGGTTCTTTTTGCGAGTTGGGTACTTGTCTCGTACGATGAAAATGATTAGAGTTATGTATTCGTGAACATAATTATCATGCTTGGACATAGAGACCAAAAGTGTCATAAAGGGGCACTTGGACTAGCAAACTATGAAACTGTTATCTGAGACTTAGTGATAGGCCATTGACATCTTTTATATTCCATGTTAGAGACATGATGACAAAGAGATAGGCCTATGAGAGATGTGACGTATTCCATATTGTTAGACATGAGGACTTGGTACTTGAGACGGATCTTTTGGTTACTTGCCTTTATGCTCATTCGCACATGCTTGTGAGGGTCGCTCCCTATAAGCCGGCACTCCGGAGATGGCCATCGCGATACATATTCGCCATGCGGGATTGGGCTCCGAAGTGGATTACCGTGGGAAAGGCTCATTCCTAGGGTGGGGATGTTGACTACCACGGGGCCATTAGGCTCGGCACCGGCCAGACAGCCTACGGGTGGGTCTCAGGGCCAGACAGCCTTCGGGCGGGTTCCTTTAGATTTGACTTTGAGCATTCATCATACCATGTGGACATTGACTAGAATAGTAAACAATGACATCTTTACTATTTAGCTTGTGGACATCATACTAGTGATACTTTGGTACATTCATGCCAGTGTAGCCTTTTATTACTTGAGCAAAATCATGCTAAGTAGTGATATCTTGTGGTAGCAAACATTCTTGTTTATTTACTCGTTGTACTTATATTTGTTTACTGACCCCCTTTTTGTAGCCTTTGGGCCTAGTGGCGCATTTCACTGAAGTCAGTAATTGCCCACTGGGAACTATTATTTAATAGTTCTCATGCCCCTATTTCTATGTTTCCTTTTCAGAGCCTTCGGCACAGGCGGAGGCACAGGATCGCGCTCGCGGCAAGGGTGTCGCCTAACTTGACAGATAGCGAAGCTCGCTTTTGCTCCTAGGTGGTTACTCTCTCTTTGTGTTTTGTGAGAGGAAGGTTTTGTACCATGTATAGAGACCACCTATGTACCTTGTTTAGCTCTTATTTTTGGGACTTCTATTGTATTACTTTATGTTTTTACATAGTAGATTTAGCCTTATGTTCTTTTCCCTTATTGTAGCTTCTAGATATACTTTGCTCTGATACTTTTAGATATTCTCCTTTTGTTGCTTTATTTATCGCTTCGTTATTTCTTTTATCGTTCTGTTTTAGACGCCTTGTATATTTTAGACATACGGCAGGTCTGGGCACGCGCCGGGCGGGCTTCCGCTGGGTCCCGGGGCGTGACATGTTTACTGTCGGAGAAGTAAGTAGAAAATACCAATCCCCGAAACTCATCCCAAGCCATAGAGGAAGACTAGGTGATCAATTCCGTTGAATGCCTTTCCCCCATACCTCTGCCAACAATTTTAAACAGTGCACGGCTAGGGGCACCTCGTCTCGCTCCAAGGTGTACAGCTCCTCAAAGAGCGTTTCCATAAAGTCAATCCACGTCTCCATAATCCTCGGATCGACATTCTCTCCATCAAAAACAGGTGGATCAAACCTCTTGAAGGTCATAAGGGCCGCCAGAGCCCGCTCTTTCTCCGCCTCCATTTCCATAGAACCAGGGGCCACTGCCCCCGAATCCATCGCCACTCCTATCGGTACACGGGGTGCTGCTAGGCGCAACCGCCACAGCTTGTCGTGCCAACAACTCATGGAGCTCCTTGATATGCTCCTCCTGTCGCAGCACTACGCCCATGAGAGTACTCATCTGCTCGCGGAGCACCGGGTCTCCACTCGCCTCGGATTGCTTAGGGACATCACCTGTCCCACCCCGCGTCGACCGAGACAAAGGTCGCCTACGCGGTGCCATCGTTTTCTGAAACAGGACAACTCGATTAATTCTCAACCTTCTAGGTCGAGCACAAAATAATTTAACATTGACTCAAATCGGGCGAAAGTCATGAAGGGCGTCTATTCTCATCACTCGGTTTCATGTTGTCGTACGCCCAACATGAACACCCTCAGTTGAGAATAAGCCACACCTCGAGTCTACCTCTAATATCCAAATTAGAGGTTTATAACACAACCCAATCAATTAACCTTTCACCATAAGTCGTAACTCCTCGTCTCTCACGAGCCTTATTCTCCTATGGTTTACTATCTTAGGGTCTCCTAGGTCTGCCTAAACCATTCCCATTCTTTACTTTATGCTCTGATACCACATTCTGTCACGCCCCGAGCCCCACGCCTATTTGGCCAGGTTCGGATTGCCGACAGCGCCGAACGGACAGGGTTTCCCCTGTACTGCGGACAGAGTATCCCCTGTACGTTCAAGGCTCAACAAATAGTACAATACAAGAGGTTCCAAACAGGAACAGTATTCGTACAATGATTGCATAAGGAAGGTATCAAACAATATAACACATCCTATGTTATTACAAGCATTCCCATTAGATTCATTTTTACATCACACTTGCATAATATATTTTATGACTTCCAAATACAATCAAGTTACTACATCATTTATTTACAAGTTTTAGTATATTGTGTTCTTTTCCCTTTCCTATACCCCTAGGCTATGCCGACTCGGGGTATCGCTATCTCTGATCTCTGGGGTAGGGCGCTATCTATGGAGTTACGCCCTTGCCTCGCGCCACGGTGCCGCTCACGTGCGAACCTATAACACCCCAAAACAACGTAGGTTGAGAACCAACTTCATGATTCCCAGTGGGTACGGCCACCCAAGGAAAAAGCTCGACCAGTAGTCCAAGGGAGGCAACAACATGTTAGTTCAATAGATAGATATGAAATCATAATTTAAATGCAACGAACATATATCGTGCTTTGCCTCACAAATGCAATAATACTATTCCATATGCAATTTATGTAACAATGCAACCAAAGAAGTAAATCTATCGATTCTACTTCTATCACGCTAACTAGCTCTTGTCCAACTAGCTTCTAACGTTTATATTACCTTAGTTCTTACCTCTATCACTAGCCTTTAAGGTTTCTACTATCTTAATCAAGCTATCCACCTGACTCGGCCTCGAGTCAATCATCTGCGGATAGTCCGCGCACTGGCTGCACCTCAGCCTGGCTGCCGTCACAGCCCACCGCACCTCTTGACTTAGCCATCTGGTGGCGAACGCGTTGTCCTTACCCAGCAGTGACTCAAGTCATGACTTAGCCATCTGGCGGCAAACTCATCGCATCTCACCCAACAATGGTTCAAGTCACGACTCAGCCTTCTCGCGGTGCACGCATCGCCCTTACCCGGCAATGGTTCAGGTCAATCCAGACGGCATCATCCAATAAGCTAAATGAGCGAGGAGAACCACACATACTCATTCTAGCTTATACCGAGCGAGGAGAACCACACATACATGTTTGATCATTATTCTCATGGCATACTGGGTGATGAGAACCACACATACCCGTTGAATTACTGCCGGGCGAGGAGAACCACACATACCCGCAGTTATGATTCTAAATGCCATCTCTTGTATCCTGTCACAAGTTCCACCGCTTATTTTGCGGTCACAACACTAGGAATTCCGGAATCCATTTCACAACTCAAGGGTTGGTCTCAAACCCTATAGTATCGACCTATCTAGGTCCGATGTCCTTTCCATCCTAGGTCCAACTGACTCTAGGTTCCATGCCTCTATCACATAACCTAGGTTTACTTTAACTCTAGGTTTAATCCACAACCTATGTTCTTTAACACTAGGTTCGATGCCACTCACCTAGATCTTGACTCTAGGTTCACTTGTTCAACCTATGTTTACTAACACTAGGTTCAATGTCATTCATGTTCAACCTATGTTTAATAACACTAGGTTAGATGCCACTCGTGTTCGACCTATGTTTATTAACACTAGGTTCGATGTCACTCGATCTAATATATAGATGTCTACATGCATATTTCAATTAACATAATCCTCTATATGTTAACTTGCATCNTAACACTAGGTTCAATGTCATTCATGTTCAACCTATGTTTAATAACACTAGGTTAGATGCCACTCGTGTTCGACCTATGTTTATTAACACTAGGTTCGATGTCACTCGATCTAATATATAGATGTCTACATGCATATTTCAATTAACATAATCCTCTATATGTTAACTTGCATCCATTTAGCATTAGCATTATGTCATTATGCATTTTTCTCAATGCGTCAACATACAAATCTCATTGGTAGGCATTAAACATCAAGCATAATAAGATTCATGCATCTCTATTATCTTATGCAACATACCACTACATATGCATGCATCAATAGTAAATATGACTCTTAGACATAGAGGCGACCTAGTCGCTTCGGTAAACACAACCCATCTCGATTCGCTCTCCGATTGCTTGTAGTCACTTGCAACCGGCCGCTCGAAGCACTCGGTATCCGGTTTAGCCCGATTCTGCAATTGCTCATCAACCGTGCATCGCTTCGTAGCCACGGTTAAAAAAGGTCTTCATTTATTTGCCGCGGTGCCCGAGTTCCGTTTTCACGATTTATGGACGCTGCCTCGGCCCTTCAGGCGGAAACGAAGCTAAATCCTCTGTTTCTTTAATATCTTCGCACCGGCTCGACAAATCGTCGAACCGACTTCGCCAACGCGTTCGTACACCTAGCAATTAGGTTTACAGAGGGTTAATTTAGATCAAACCCATCTATAAAGCAAAACCCCCATTTTGAGCCCTAATATGCATCTAATGCCAAATCCACCAAATCTCATAGTAGAGACATGCTAGAACACTCTAGGGATCATTAGAATACTAAGCATAGAGGATTTAAACAAATCCTAAATACTTACGAAAATCTGAACGCCGAGACGGAAGCACACCGCTCAAACGGGCGCACGAGAGCCCGAGCCGTTGCCTCCCACGCGTTCACGAGGTCCTTTTCCTCCAAGATCCAAAGTTTGAGAGATGGATCAAGAGAGAAGAGAGAGAAATCTAGAGAGAGGAGAGAGCTTTTCTCTCTCTACTCTATTGTGTGTGTGTGTGTGCGTTTTGAGCTAAGGAAGAAGAAGAATGGGTGTAGCCCCTTCTTAAGTCAAACCCCCACCATTTTATTACAAGAATGCCACTCAAACTGTGCATTTTTCGAGCTCAAGGTCCGGATCTTGAAGCTAGGGTCCGGACCCCGTAGGTCCAAAAAATCAGCATTTTCAGACTTAGCCAAAATTTCAGCATTTTCACCAATTTTGATCCGTTTTCGCTCGTTTTCGCTCCGTGAGTCTCCGATTCGTTTCAAATCGAACCGAGACTCTCAAAACACATTTTCGAGCGCGTTTTCATTGTCTTTTCATCAACGCTAATGCTGGATTTAGTTCATGGTCCAATATAGCCTTTCGGGTCTCGTTTTCGCGCCTACGCATTCCGAAAACGCCCAAATGCTTCCGAACTTCACTGGAACCTCACCGGAACCATTCAAATAGCTTTCCAACCAAATGTACACCATAACTTCATAATTTTAGAAGTCCGGTACCTTACATTACATAGCGATGGAGCAGTTGAGACTCTCACGAGAAGGTTATGTCGGTCCCCATTCATTAAGGTGTGGTGAGCGAAGGGATATCTCTGGGACCGAAGGTGTTGAGGAAGGCGGAGAAAAAAGTTCGCCCTATACGATCACGGTGACGAGTTTATGTATTATGCGCCGTGAAATTTTTAATTCGCGGATGGAGGCGATGCCTTTTGAGGGTGTTACCTGTGTAATGTAGGGTGGGATGTTATCGAGGAAAGCGTAGTTCTCAATACGTTGGACCTAGAAGGTTTTGGAGCGTGTGGGTGCGGTGGCCTGTAGGTTGATACTGCCGCCGAAGCTGAGCGAATGCACAGTGAGTTTCAGGTCTCTAACCTCTACATGCTTGAGGGTAACTCCTTACAGGTTTCGGAGCATGAACTGTCGTGTACGAGGTCCGGACCCTACATGCAGGGTCCGGACCACGAGAGCATTCCAAATACAAAAAATTTGGAATTTCTTCAATCTTGCGCTCCAAGGTCCAAACACCCATATACATCCTTACGAAGCACTCGGAACATCAACAGACCTCTCTAAAGCGTCCAATACCAAGCTTCGGGCAATTTGATTAAAGTTTGATTTAGCACACCGAGGACTCGGCACACTACAGCGGCGGAGGAAAAGGTGGTGGCGGGCAGCGACGACAGAGGAGGAAAAAAAGGAGGCAGCGGTGGCGGCGGAGGAGGAGGAAAAGGAGGTGTTAGCGCCGGAGGAAAATGAGGTGGCGGCGGCAGCAGCGACGGCGGAGGAAAAGGCGGCGGCGGCGGCGGAGGAGGAGGAGGAAAATGAGGTGGCGACGGCGGCCGAGGAGGAGGAAAAGGAGGCATCGGCTGCAGAGGAAAAGGAGGTGGCGGCGACGGCAGAAGAAAAAAGGAGGCAGCGGTGGCGGCGGAGGAGGAGGAAAAGGAGGTGTTAGCGCCGGAGGAAAATGAGGTGGCGGCGGCAGCAGCGACGGCGGAGGAAAAGGCGGCGGCGGCGGCGGAGGAGGAGGAGGAAAATGAGGTGGCGACGGCGGCCGAGGAGGAGGAAAAGGAGGCATCGGCTGCAGAGGAAAAGGAGGTGGCGGCGACGGCAGAAGAAAAAAGGAGGCAGCGGTGGCGGCGGCTGCACCGGAGGCATCGGCAATTCCCACAAAAACGACTTGCACAGCAAAAGTGTAAGTTAATGTTACACCGATACTTTTTAATTTATGCAATATGTCTTCTATTCGTGTAACATTTTCTTATTTGTTGCACTATTTTAAATTCCTGTGAATAGGTGATTGTAAAAATCGACAAGCCCCGCCCGAAGAGACGCCTGGCGCGTGACTCGACGGCGAGAAAGGCGTCTACACAAACAGCGAAATCTGCCATGCCGGAACCCAGCATTAAAGAGGTTTGTGAATCTTGCAACGATACATTTAAGTAATGCGATATAGCTTCTAATAGTGTAAATAAGTGCAGCAATGGTGTAATTTCCTGAATGTCTCACTCTTTCATTGATTTGTGAATAGCCCCCATTAATCATCGACACCCCCCTCCCCCCGGAAGAAACATCAATAACACAAAAGGGCAAAAAACTAAAACTGAGGGTCGCAAAAGCGTCAGCGGCCCAGGATTTAAAATACTATGGTAAGGAAGAGTTACCAAAGGAGGATCAGGAGGGCATTGAAAATTTTCCTTACAAGCATCACCAATGCGAGAAGAGTGCCTTCGAAGAACATTGATATCGGGCGGAGTGACTTCGTCGACCTAACAAGTCACATGGCATTCGTCAGCTCCGATGTTATTGACGTCTACCAGCATATACTGGAGGAGGCGGAAGGCCAGAGGTGCATATTGTCACGCCCCGAGCCCGCCTATTTGGTCGGATTCGGGCACGCCAACAGACTCCCGAACGGACAGGGTTTCCCCTGTACCGCCGACAGAGTCTTCCCTGTACGTCCAAGGCGTCACAATCAAAACAATGCGCGAGGTTTCAACCAGGAACAGCATACAACAAAGATTGCATAAGGAAGGTATCAAAAACATAAACACAACTATGCTATTACAAGCATTCGTCTCAATTCACATTTTACATTACATTAACTAGATTTTTACTTCCAAATACGATCCAATTCTTACAATTTTTATTACAACTTGATTCTTTTCATTTTTCACATCCCTAAGTAGCCGACTCAGGGTACCGCTATCTCTGGTCTTGGTGGTAGGGGGCTAACTATAGAGCTACGCCCTTTCCTCGCCGTTGCGCCGCTCGCGTGTAAACCTGAAACCCCCAAAATCACGTGGGGTGAGAACTATATAAATATAGTTCCCAGTGAGTATGGCCACCCAAGGGAAGAGCTCGACCCACAAGGTCCAAAGGAGGCACTGCAAATATGTTAGTCCAACAAATATCCACAGATATATAATTTATGCAACTAACAATTATCATGTTCATGCCTCACAATATGCAACTATGCAAATCATGCAACTATGCAAGTAGATTAAATGATTCTACTCTCCATCATTTTGCCATTCATTATTATTAGCCATTCTTTAACACTAGCCGTTTGTTAACGCTAGCCATTCCTTATCTTTAGCCATTCTTGGTTCTTAGTCATTCTTTATTACTTGCAATTCATTATTCTTTGTCATACTATGGTCATTTGCCATTCTTTCCTAAGGTTACTTTACCTTAGCCAACTATGCCACTCGACTCAGTCTTGAGCCAATCAACTGCGTATAGTCCGCGCTCAGTCAAGCTCGAGGCAAAGGATGTCTCACATGCACCTCAGCCTTGAATCCTCTCGACTGTAGGTCTACTCACAGGGTGAGGATATACCGTCGAACCCCAAACCACCAGTTGCTCAACGGACCTATGGGGGAGGAGAACCACACAAACCCGTGTCCGCGATCTCATTCTCATACCGGGCGAGAAAAACGACACATACCCGTTGAATCACTGCCGGGCGAGGAGAACTACACATACCCGCAGTTATGATTCACTTGCGCTCGATCGCAAGTCTTTTTCGCTGCACTAGCAGCTGCTGCACTAACAGCTACTGCACTAGCAGCCTTCATTCCTAGGGATTCCAGAATCCACATTCATGTCTCTAGGGTTGGTCTTATACCCTATAGTGTCGACCTATCGGGCTCAAAGCCATTACTCAACCTAAGTTTTATACATTAGGTTCAATGCCACTATACTCATAGCCGAGGTTCCTTAACACTAGATCCATTGTTCTTTACTACCTAGGTTCATTTGACTCTAGGTTCAATGTCACTATATTCATAACCTAGGTTTAATGCCACTCATGTCATAACCTAGTTTTACTTGACTCCAGGTTCAATGCCACTCGTGATTCACCTACGTTCAACAACACTAGGTTTCAATGCCATTCACAATATTTGTCATCCTAGTTATTTATATTTAGGATTTTTAGTTCACATGCTACACTCGTCGAGTTCTTTACTTTACTTAGAGTTCATTGATCTTAGTTCACATTCTTATCTAGGCATACATATCCTATTTGCTTACTCATGCCCATGTCTTTATCATTCAATGGTAGTCAATACATCACATGCATCCTTGACTACCATATATCTTACATATTCTTTATTAGCATCTCAATCATGCATTCATATCTAAATCATGCATTTATATAATATCTAGCTCATACATCTAGCTCATGTATTTATTTAGCATACATCTTGTACATGCATCTAGCATTTAACTCATGCATTCACTTAGCATATATCTATGCATTCATCACTAGCATCTATCTCATACATTCTTGATTAGCCTCTACTTCATGCATTCATATAGCATATCATGGTAGGTAACAATATCAAGCATAATATGATTTAGGTATTCACATTATCAAATACAACCTACCAACTATACATGCATCAACAACATTCATACTTCACTTTGGCTTGAAAGTGACTTAATCACTTCGGTGAAGCATAACCTACCTAATATCGCTCTCCGATTGCTTGTAGTCACTTGCAATCAGGCTCCTGCGGTACACGTGATCCGGTTCGACTCTACGTGCAAACGATCACCGAACGCCCAACAATCCGCAATGTAGGGTCATCAAGGGTTCAACTCTAACCTTCAATTAGAGGATTAAAGGGTTAAATGATATCAAAACCCTCATTCACTAAAAACCCCCAATTTGAAGTCCTAGCCTTAATACATCCCCAAATACCCCAAAAATATATGGAGTAACATGCATAATATACTCTAGGAATTACTAGAATATCATTCATGAAGGATTTAATTAAAATCCCAACACTTACCAAAATGTGAATGCCGAGACGGACGCATGCCGCGCAATCGGGTGCACGAGGACCCGAACCGACACCTCCAACGCGTTCCCAAGCTCCTTCTCTCCAACCCTCCGAATTTGAGAGAGAGATCTAGAGAGAGGAGAGAGTATTCTAGAGGGAGGGAGAGAGTTTCTCTCACTAGAAGGTGTGGGGGTGTGTGTGTGTTGGCTGGGAAGGAGAAGAAAGGGGAGAAGAAGCCCCTTTATATAAAGTTCCTCCTAATTACAAAACTGCCATCAGCCCTTTACTGGGCAGATTTCACTCTCGGGGTCTGGACCTTGGCCAGAGGGTCCGTACCCCATAGGTCCTCCCAGCCCAGTAATTTTAGCACTTAGCCAATTTTCAACCTTTTTTCCGTTTTGCTTCGTTCTCGCTCCTGGGGGCTCCGATTCACCTCAAATAGCACCGAGACACCTGAAACACATTTTCGACCGTGGTTAAACCATCTTTTCATCCACGCTTATGCTGAATTTAGTCCATGGTCCAACATAGCCTTTCGGGCTCCGTTTTCGCGCCCAACGCGCACCGAAAACCCCCGAACACTCCCGAACTTCGCCGGAACGATTCCAATGGCTCCTAACATCCACCAAAACTTCATGACTATAGAAGTTCGGTATATTACACATATACTCCACGATTTTTTTTTATCATACCATAGGTACTGCAATTGCGGCCGACATGTTTTTGAACGATTTGACCGAGGGGGTAATTAGTGAAGCGAAGTATTGGTCCATCCCGCTCTTCAACTTCGATTACTGGCATTTGCTGACAGTTGATCTCCAAGAAGGGAAGTACCTCCACTTCTCGCCCATTAAAAATGCTAAATACAATGTTGGGTTTGAAAAAGCGGTAAGTATTTCTTTAATAGTTTAATATTGTGCAAGGATTATCCTGTTATATTTCTAATTAGTGCAACATTCTCTTATACAGTGTGATTTCGTAGAAAATTTTTGGCAAAATAAACTTCCCGATTTGTTTCGCCGCCGTGAGACCCGTCCCATTGACTAGGAGCAAGATCAACATAAAAGACATCCCGATGCAAGATTAGTCAAATGATTGCGCAATTTTCATTTTGACATACGAAGAATACATGTAGAAGGGGTGGAACATGGACTTCTCCCAGGAGAATATGGCGAAGAAACGGGGCGAGATAGCAGCAGAATTTTTGCTGCTCTTTTACTTGCAATGATTCGATTAACAATTCTTGAATTTATATTGTCATTTTTCTCACATTTGAACATTCGGTGTAAATATTAATATTCTCATTACATTTGTTATAAATAAATGATTCGAAATTTACTTGTAATGGTGTAACACATCAAGTATCGGCGCATATAATTTCTAAGTAGTGTAAGCTTTTATATCTGTTAAGCAATGTAGCAAAGACTGTTGAACTGTTGTGGTCTTTGTTACACTAGTTACAAAGACTGTTGAACTGTTATCCTCCTCTTTACACTATTACTCAAAGAGTCTTGAACAATTATCATCTACGTTATACTATTATCAACGAGTCTTGAACTATTACAATATGGACGGAGGATTTTTCGCTGTTTCCTGCATTGCGCCTGCAGATGTCGTCGCGCGTGGCTGGTTTGTTCTGGCCAGAGGAGGGTTCTTGCATGATCTTTTGTTGTGCCCCCACCTTTGGCAATTCCCGCACCGTTTCTTTAACAGGCCGTTAGAAATGGACTCTCTCCGCGCAACCTTCCTTCTCCCCGGCTGTATGCGCATGTTTGGCGGCGGCGGCGGAACAGTGTTGCTTGGTATTTCAGGCCAATGCTCTTTGCCTCTAGTAAGGGGGACGTAATCGTTGTAGGTTGCGTGATAAGTCGAGGTCTTGAACCAGTTCTCTACAAAATCATACGGATTCCGCAGCCTACATGAAATTGCTCCCATGGCGTGATTACATGGGATGCCGTCAATGTCCCAACGCTTGCAGGAACATGTCATTTTTGAAAGATCCACAACCTCTGTACTGTTGGGTGCAATTACCTAGAAAACCACTAGCCAGAGGAAAATGGTGAGACAAATAGTGCAATGAGTAGAGATAAACTACATAAAATACTTACTGTCACGCCCCAATCCCCGCCAATTTGGTCGGGTTCGGGTCACGTCAACAGACGCCGAACGGACAGAGCCTCCCCTGTCCGCCCAAGGCTCTAACAACATGTATAAATAAGCAATCCACAAGAGATTTGCATATATAATACAAGACTTGCACAAGGGCAAGCAGCAACGGAAGCGAAAGCTTTGAGCTAAATGTACAACATACATGATATTTGATTAAATTTAAATCAAATACGAGTAATTAAAACTTTACATTTCATTCATCCATCATATCTTTTTACATTTAGCCATCCACCAATTTTTTTACATGATTGTTTACAGCTTTACATCCCGGAGTCAACAAAATAAAGTTGATGCATGTATACACAAAAGGGAATTGGCTACAAAATGCATAAAGTCTCGGTGGCCGCTATCTACGGCGCTATACCCTTGCCTCGGTCCTCCGCCGCCCCGCTCGTGCTAGGACCTGTAAGGTTAGTGGAGTGAGAACTACAACGGAGTTCCCAGTGGGTTCGGCATCCGACCTCGCCGACTTACCCACTAAGTCTATCCAGGCATAAGTATTTCAAGGAAAAAAAATAACCATTACTAATGCATCTAATACTATGTCTGCAGAAGAATGTCAGTGGATACAAATACTCAGTACAATAATGAAAAATGCATGCATGCTCAAATCATAATTAAGCTCTAGCTCTTACCCAATCTTGCCGATTAACCGTGTTAACCCCAAAAACTCATAACCCGAAATCCCTTTCTTTACCGGGGAGGCTCCAAGCACTACCGACCTGAGGGACCGTCTTCAGGGACCTCGCTCCCTGTGGTGTCGATTTTCGAAAACACACCGCTTGAGGGAGAGCGACTTCCCTCAAGCCAAGACTTATCATGAGTATCGATCAAATCCCCACATTGAGGATATTAAGCCACATGTCACGTTGCCACTTTTGTAATAGGTTTTCTACCTATATTTTCATGTTACTTTCTAGTCGATCTCGTCACAATATCACTATAGTTAAATCTATGTTTAACATCCATTTGTCTAAGCCAATCTATCTCTCTATTGTCATTGTCACCATTTGTTTACTTATGCTAAGTCCAAGTCCCACTATCATGCAATTCCTAGGGTTCAATAACTCATGTCCATCATGGTTCCATTTATCTCCATTTTCAAATACCCCTGAGATAAACGTAATAAAAACAACCAAAGTTCACATGTGCATTAACCCTAATATGCATGAAGGAATAAACAACCATATGCTCAAGAATAGAGAAATAGACATAGAAGGGAATCCAACGATTCCGGCGTGCACCCCCCGCCTCTCGTAATCGTGTGGGTGTAGAATACGAAACTCCCGAATGCTACGAACGACGATCCGCGTCCTACAATCCAAAATGGTGCCAAATTAGGCCCTTGTTGTGAGACCCCAGATAGTCCTATATATGAGATATAATAGGGCTAAACTCTTAACCCGGCTTAAGCATTTTGGGTGGTGGCTAGACCCAAGAGGTTAAGAGAGTTAAGCGTGCTAGGATGGGAGTAGTCCTAGGATGGGTGACCCCCTGGGAAGTCGGGGCGTCACAGATGGTATCAGAGCCAATTACCAGCCGGAAGTGTGAGATGAGTCTCGGTTGAGCCAGGGTCTGGATGACGGGCTAGCGAGACGAGTCTCACATCGCCTGGTACTTGTGAGTCTGAGCCTGACGAGGACGTCAGGGCTTAAAGGAGGGGAGATTGTGAGACCCCAGATAGTCCTATATATGAGATATAATAGGGCTAAACTCTTAACCCGGCTTAAGCATTTTGGGTGGTGGCAAGACCCAAGAGGTTAAGAGAGTTAAGCGTGCTAGGACGGGAGTAGTCCTAGGATGGGTGACCCCCTGGGAAGTTGGGGCGTCACACTTGTATACATGAACTATTCTTAAACATGTTCGTTTCGTCAAACGGGGTTGTCCAACGTGTTTATTTGACCCCCAATTTAGTTCTACGGGGTCAATTTGCCCCCGAAAAATTCTAGGGCAAAAGCCCCAAATTTGAGCCCTAACAATGTCATTTAGGGTTTCCTCATGAATCGATCTCAACCCTAAGCAAATAATAGCTTAGAATCATCTAAGGAGCATCCTAGGAAGGTTTCTAGACCTTTGGAACCAACCCTAGGGCTCCTAACCCAACTTCCAAGGGTTCACCATGAGAGCACCTTGAGCTCTCATGGATACCTTGTTGTTCATGGCCTAAATGAGCCTCTAAAGCCCCTAAGGAACACAAAGCTCCAATTCTCCAAACCAAAACCCAAACCCTAGAGGAAAACCTTACAAAACTTACCTCTAATCCAAGTTCCACCAAGGTTCTTCTTGTTGGAGAGCTCCTAGAACCTCCAAAGCACCAAATCCACCTTCTTCTCCAAGTTCTTCTTCTTCTTCTCCAAGCTCTAGAGGGGTTCTAGAGAGAGAAAGAGAGAAAATGAGAGAGGATGAGAGAAATGCTGTGGGAAAGAGGGGATGGGCCATATATAGTGTTGTAACAATTACACTTAAGCCTCTCCACTTGTTTCCTATTGATCTGCCCAGACTGGGCATTTTTCGCTTTCGGGGACCGGTCTCCCCGACCAGGGACCGGTTCCCGAACGGGGGTTTTCCAGGACTTAGCCGATTTTCAGGCTTTTTCAGCTGCTGCGCAGCGAGGGATCGGTCTCTCCCCCAAGGGACCGGTCTCCCGAGGACCGGTCTCACCACCAGGGACCGAATGCCTCAGGATTTTCTGGCAGGCTACGCGCACGGGGACCGGTCTCTCCTTCAGGGACCGGTCCCCAAGAGTACAAAATCTGGGACTTAGCCAGATTTTGAAATCTCACTCTCTCGGGTCCCTTTGCACCATATATAGGCTCCAATACACCTAGCGCCTATACCCACTCGTTCCACTCCGCGTTCCGCTCGTTTCGACGAAACTCGGCACGATTTACGAGGGATGTGGTATGTTACACTTACACTAGTGCAACATTATGTGATATCGTACAATACGTTCCAACATTAGTGTAACCTATTCATAAGTAGTGCAAACTAGTGTTAAAATAGTGCAAAATAGACAACAAGACCTGAAAAAGGACATCGGTCGAATGGTTCAGTGTGTAAAAGCAGGACGCTTCCCTCGAGCTCTCTAATATCTTTTTTGTATATAGCGTTAAAACACTGGTAATCTTCTCTCTAGTATTTTTTCTCTGGTAAAAATACCACACTGTTTTCTTTCGTGTTTCCTCGACCAGGTAGTTAATTGGAAGACTCTTTAAATGTCGAATAACGCTATTTATCGTCTCGGCACAGTTGGAAGTGAGCATTGAATAACGCCTTTCAAGGAAACAATGGATAGCCCACCTATACCGAGGAAGCTTGACCACATACTTCTACTATTCCGGGTTCAAATCCTTCATCTTCTCCATGTATTCGTTGAACTCCGTGATGGTGTAAGCACGCACTGCCACCCAAAATCTTCTCCACGCAGAGGTATTTTTTGGCGCGTGCGAGAAATTGGTAGACAGATGGTACATGCAATAACCATAAGGTACATCCGAAAAAACATCGGATACATCTTCAATCCAACCTTTTTGTCGATTGGAAATAATAGTAAGTATATTGTTTTCTCTACTGACGTCGTGATCACCGACGACACTATCCTGGAACTATTCTAGAAACCAGTGCCAGGAATCACTACAACAAAAGGGATATTTAGTGGCGACTTTTTGGTGGCGACAAGCACTGTCGCCACCAATGTATTTAATATGGTGGCGACATTTATTTGTCGCCGCCGATTCATAGGAAATGGCGGCGACATTTTTTCGTCGCCGCCGATTCTTGGGAAATGGCGGCGACATTTATTTGTCGCCGCTGATTCTTAGGAAATGGTGGCGACATTTATTTGTCGCCGCCATTGCGTAGAAAATGGTGGCGACAAGGTGTCGCCGCGATATATCCTTATGAAGAGCGCCATAACTTCCCTCTCTTTTTTTCGCCACTCACCAACCCATTCCTTCAGAATGACAATTTTACCCTCACTTATTTAACATCTATTACATAAGGCCTAGGGACTTTATTGTCTTTTAACATAAAAAAAAACTTAATAAAATTACAGCTGTAAATAAAATTTTACATTGCCTATTACTCTTTCTCTCTCTCTGCAAGTTTACCCATCTTCGTCCCCTCCGCCTCGCCACTGTGGTCTTCATCGGGAGCTTCCATAGCTGCGCCGCCTCGTCCTCCAGCACCCCCACGAGCGGCTTCCAACCCCTCACCAACATCCTCCCTCGCCGTGGGCAAACGCGCGCCGCCTCGTCCTCCCCTGCGGCCAGAAGCCGCAGGTACCCGTCTTCTAGCCAAACCCGCAGGTGGAACCGCCTTTGAGGTTGACCTCAAAACCCTAATCCAACCCCTTACCAACATCCTCCCCCGTGGCCAGAAGCTCATCTTCAAAGGTGCGTGCCACAAACCCTAGATCGCTCATCCTTGATATCTTCCCGACGGCGGTGGATGCTCGCAGCTTGTTAGCTCGCAGCTTGTCACCCTGCACTCTACGCCCTTTGTTAGCTCGCAGCTTGTTTCACCCGTTGCCTCTCGGTCGCTAGTTCATGTGGATGCTTCATTGTCTCTCAGTCATCGCCGCAGCAGCCGTTGCCATCCCTATCGTAATTTTTTGAGTAATTTCTCTCTTTACTAATTAATTGTGTATTTGCCACAATGCATAGGACAAGAGTTCTTGAATGATAACATGATATTAATTGGGAGCAATTACTGGACATCTTTGATAATTTGCACTATAATTTTATTGTGTTTTGGACTTACAGATTACCAAGTAAATGGGGGAAAAAAGAAATTTTATATATTAAGAAAAATTAGATATCTAAATTTCCTGTGATTGATGTTGTAAAATTCCTGATACTTTTGCGTTCTGTTATTTGGCAATAAGGAAATAAAGGGAATGGTGAAGCAGAAGGGAGATGGATAATTTTTCTTCATGGTCTGAAATGTATTTGATATAGACAAGATTGACCTGGACAAATGAGGGGAAGTTTAATACTTAAGGGTTGTTTGCAACTAGAATAGATTGCTTGATGTATTGGTTGCTCACTATATGAAGTTCTTGCTTTATTGGATGGGAACTTACATTCATCATGTCTCTTTATCCCAGGCTTTTGGCTCGTTTACTGCTATAGTTGGAACTTCTATTGATTATATTACAAATCAGTTCTAAATTTTGGCGATAGTGAATTTGTAATTACCAAGTCTATTTACTGAACAAAGTTTTGTTAATATCCATGTTGTTGCTTCTCTGAATTTTACTTAATACTCCATTCATTTATTGAAATTAATTAGATTTTATATCTAAATTAGATAGATTTGCAGACCATTTTGCTCTGTGGTATTTTTTACTAGAATTCACTGAGTTTCCTCTTTATCCCTTCCTGCAGTGTTGTTGGACGTGCTGAAGCTGGATAGTAATTCCCTTATTTTTTCTGTAGTAGCTCTGCCCGTCCATCATATTGATAGTTTTCTTAGTTAAGTTGTCAAATTGTAAACTGTTCTTATAATTGAAGAGTTTCTAATTGCCCCTTATCTAGAACCATAGAACTATGTTGGTCTTGTGGTCACCTTGTGAGCTCTTCCATTTAAAGGTTATGTCATGAATACATTAGACAAGCACTTTGTCATTCTGATTGCTATGTCCATTCTTCATATATAATATCATCCCCAATGCTTGATTCTGGTTGTGGTTTACTGATACCATTTTAATTTTCTAACTCTTTTTTGCTTCTAGTAAAATGATTTGTTGTGTAACTTTTACTAAAGCTGCATTTAATAAGTTGTAATGGAACTACTAAGCTTCCACGAGTGATAACTCCAGAGCTCTACAAATGGACGCTCTTTCCATTTTGCAAAAGCAGAGGAAATGATTTAGTTGAAGCCAGTACACTTATTGTCAGCTGGAGCCTTACTATTCCACCAACTATTTGTTACATGTTAATTAGTACAGTATACAGGTTGGTGTACTATCTCCACCAACTATTTGTTACATGTTAATTAGTACAGTATACAGGTTGGTGTACTATCTCCACCAACTATTTGTTACATGTTAATTAGTACAGTATACAGGTTGGTGGCAAGTACTAGAAAAGAGGTCAAGAAACCAAGCCATATAATCATCACGTTATTTAATAAGTCACAAATTAACAATCGTTGATGCCCATTTACTTTGGGTAGGTATGCGACAAAAGTTAGGTGTAAGACATTAAGGAATAGAATAGGATATCACCAATTGAATTTGACAACCTTGTAACCAACGACAAAATTGCCTACTAACAGAACTGCCTCCTACTTTTTCTCTCCGTTCCTTTTACATTTTTTGACCACTTTTCGTTGTGCAGCAGTGATTTCATGATGTGTAATTTTGGAAAATTGTCTTCAAATTATAATAATCTATGAACTTAAATGTGCAACAAACTATTGCAGAATGAGGCGGTATTGAGAGCTTGCGCTGAATCAGAAGCACCAAAAACAACGGCGAGAAGTGCTTCTGCAGTTGAAGGTGACAATTATGTGCTTCAACAACTTCGACAAGCCTTTGGAAGGTCTAACTTTTATTACCACTTTTTTAATGTGGGCAAAAATATCTTTCTTTGTTAATTTCCCAAAATGAAAAACAACATGTTATGTTCTTGTTTTGAACGATGGAATACAGAATGATTGTTCATCATACTGATTTGACTCTTGCGTCTCTAACCTCTGTTGTTTCGTTAGCATCATGCGGTTCTCACGTATAAATTTTTGCATGACAATTCGTGGAGAACTTCACTTCAGTTCTCACTGTATATACTCAAGTAATCTAGTCCCTGAACTTGTAGAAAGTTTTCACTTCAGCCATTTGTTCCAACTTAGTTTGTTTTCGTGTCGAAGCTCCATTTTTAAGGCAGGTTAAGATTTGGATCTCAACAGACCTGAGCTCGAGCTAGTTGGGCTTTTAATTTTGATGTTAAACACTGTAATTTTTTCTATCTTTGCTTTTTTGATTTGTCCTCTTGATTTTGACTTTGATGTTAAACGCTAATGAACTCTTTGTCAAGTTGCAAAAAGTTTGTCCTTTTTATTAATAAAAAGAATTTCCAATTCAGTTCCTGTATGTTTAAATACTTCTTAGGCATTCTTAATCTTTTTTATGCGAATAAATTCTAAACTATTTGAATATGAGAGTGCTGATGAGATGTATGAAATCATTAGGGATTTTTATGAGTTGCTTATTTGCTTTATTATTCAAAATCTATTTGCATGATTTACGTTTACATTGTTTTAACTTTTATTCTTTTTCTCTTTTGTAGGTAGTGCATGATGATTCTTGGGACAAGAAAGACAATGAACTGCAAGCTCCTCTTTTTGTTTCTAAACTGACCTTTTTTTTCCGAAAAAATTTCCGGCGTGGAAAGATGCTTAAGAGAATCATTACTCCAGATCACAACTGGCACAACATAGGAACTATTCGTTACTTATGAAAAGAGTCTCCATATAACTGGAAGCACAAGATAAATGTAGACGGTAAAGGTAAAGTTGTCCGATGGAACCCACTACAATTCCATTAGCTCTGTTCAATGACTTGTCCTAACTATAAGTGGCGATTCAAGGTGCAGCGTTGTTTGATGATGCATTTTTTAAGTAGAAAAATGCAGGAATAATAGTTATTATTTGGATTAAGTTTCATAATTTAGAATTTTTAGGTTACCCTGCTTGAGGTACTTTCCATTTTTTGTATTTGTGCAATACTGTTGTCAAGTAACTAGGCTTCTGAATTAATCTTGAATGTTGCTTATAGTGGAAAAGATGATAAGCTTGTCACTTTTCTGTTGCAGGTTTAATTGTTGGAGGACTTGCTAATTTTTTTTTATTTTTATTTGCAGATTTATAAGAGGTGGTGGCGAGAAAAATTTTGGCAGTATTTTGACGATATATGAATCAAGTTTAAGTAAACTTGACATATTTTGAAAACTTTACATTTGATAGCATGTAGAAATGACAAAAACACTATTATTGTGTTTTGTTTTTTTGTTGTGTTGGGTGTATTAGGTGACAATGCAATGATACTCTAACATTTAAAGTTTGATTCAGTCTTACTTATTTGTGTGGATTAATTTTATGATTAAATACTTATAGATATTCAATTAGATTTAATATATATTGGTTCTAAGGTGTTTGAGCCATAGTGTTTGGGTTTAATTTTGTTCTGAGAGGATTAAATTGAAATTAAAGGTTAAAATTTAAGAACGAGAAATTATTATAATTATAGGTTATTTTTAGCAATTTATATTAAATCAATAATATCTATTACTACCAATTATTTTTTCTCAAAAAATAATTTTCGATCAGAAAAATAGTGGCGACAATAGTCGCCACCATATAACTAGGCCCCGTAGGTAATTATCTAACTTTTAGTGGAGACAAATTGTCGCCACCAAATATTTAGCAGTGATAAAATGTCGCCATTAATTATCTAAATTTTCTAACTTTTAGAGGCGACATCATGTCGCCACTAATTCTCTAATTTTTCGCGGCGACAGGTTGTTGCCGCTAATTATCTAACTTTTAGCGGCGACATTTTGTCGCCACCAAATAGTTTTACCGACGGGGTTATAGGCGGCGGCATGCGGCGACGAATTGTCGCCGCCAAAATATTTTTCGTGGCGACAATTTTGGCTTTGGTGGCGACATTTGTCGCCACTAAATCTTGTATCTGTAGTAGTGAATAGCGATTTTCACCTTCCACAACTGCCCACGCTAATGGCAGTATGCAGTTATTTTCATCAATACATGATGCCGTTAGCAAAGCACCTCTAAACTTACCAGTTAGGAAAGTATTTGGAAGAATTGCAAAGAGTATATATTAGTGCGTAATCGTGCAAAATATTGTATTTAGCATCATTATAATATACAATAGTGCAACATATTTATATAATGGTGTGAACATCGCTTATTAGTGCAAGATCGTACCAGCCAGTCCAAATAGCGGCCCGCGGTGCTTCCAGAATGCACGAATCAATGCACCGAATGCCCAGAAAAAATAGTGAAAATGACCCTCGTCCTGATAAAGTAGCTGAAGACATGCATCCGCATCACCATTCCTCAGCTCTCGCATGTACAACCGAAGTGCAGCGAATGAGCCCTCGAAATCGCCATGCACCTCCTAAAGGATTCTTTTTCTGGCCCGGTAGGTTTTCCAGTAGGAAATTCTGACGCCATGCTGCTGCAGAATCTCGGTCTGAACGATCTTCGGTGTGTATTTCTCGTTTGCCATGACCTGCTTCCTAACAAATGCTGCGATAAATGCTGCATCGCAATTCCTGTGGCCGAATCCCCCTATTGCCCTACTACAAGTGTGTTTCGAATCAAATTTCTTTACCCACCATTGTGTAAGTCTTGGTACGTGATGCGTCTTTATTCTCCACGGGCAATCTGCGATACGACATCATACGGTTATCTTAAGGTCGTTGTATTTGGTGGGAGCGTACTCAAAACCTCTTTTCATGGCGTATGCTTTCAGAACTCTTTTGAAGTCGCCTTGTGTCTTGTAGAGCTGGCCCTCGTGGACATCGTCCATATCTGTGACAGTTCAATCTGACTCTATCGTAGCGCTGTTCACGATGAGGTCTTCTTCTATCTCGTCGTCATCGAATTGCTTAGCAGTAAGTCCCATTGCGTCGCTTTGGCGCAATAGGACAACATCCATGGCGTTGTATGTCCGATGAAATCCATCGGGAGAAGATGTGACGATACGGATGCTATCGTCGGAATCCGCCTAGTCTTTCAGATCAGTGATAATAATACCTCCGTCACTGTTTGTCGTATCAGCATCATCGATGAGAATAGGATGGCAGGATCTACAGCACCAGTGAAGTGCAAGCAGTGAATTGTAACTAGTAAGTAGTGCAAAATATATGTAGCAGTGCAACCGTTATATATAAAGTGCTTACGGGTGTAAGAGGTAAAAGATAATGATACAAAAGATTACCAACCAGTGCATCATAACAAGTTAGCAATGCAAAAAATATGTAATAGTGCAACCATTAAATATAAAGTGCTTATAGGTACAAGAGGTAAAAGATAATGGTGCAAAATATTACCTGACAGTGCATGGTAACTGGTTAGTAGTGCAAAATATATGGAATAGTGCAACCATTAAATATAATGTGCTTACGGGTGCAACAGGTAAAAGGTAATGGTGCAAAAGAGTACCAATAGTGCAACTTGCGAGCCAACTATTTCAAAATTTGGCGGCTGATGTGTAGATGTAGATGCATCCGCAGAACGGCTGCTAATCAACAGTCCAGCCGTTCGTCCGTAAGCACCTCATCTATGTCATCGGGATCACATATAGGAACCTTTTTCTCAACTACATTACTCACGACATATAGTTCCATCGAAAATGTGTGGCTTTTATAGAGTCTCGACATATTTCGGACATCATCGTCATCAACAATATCGATGAGTTTGCCGATTTTTCCACTATAACAAAGTTTAATTTCAATCTTGCAGCTTTTCAGTGAACTATTCATGTATTTGAAGAACCATGCTCGCAGGGAATTAAAACTCTTCCCTTGCCCGATGAAAGCGAGCTGGCAGGATCCTCCTACATACTTGACCTGACCTTTATCCTCCTGAAAGAAGCCATTAAAATGGTAGTGCACTGGAACTTCAACGTTATCCATGAGTTGGAAACAATAAACTTAGCTCATAGTAATTCAATACCACTCTTTTATAAAAATATAATTCAGTTAACTTGCATGAGTTGGTAAGTTCTACAAGAGGCGGAAAAAGGTAGGTCCATTCCCGCCATAATTTATTTCCAACATCTCTGCATGCAACGTTAGCATAGCCTTCAACCGCCGACAGTTTATTACAAAACGGCGCATCTCTTGCACCATTTTGGCGGATTATCACAATGCTTGTGAGTATATTACACTAATTGTGACTAGTATTACACTAAACCGTTATCCATTGTACCGATATTTCAAATTATTGTTCTACATTTCTGTTTCGGTATTAGCGCCATTTTTCAATAGCACCTCAACAAGAAATATCGTCAGCGACATCATTAAGATTACGTTCGGTTCTCGAGATGCGTTATTGCATCATAAGGGCAATGTCAATGGGCTTTTCTCCTCGGAAAGGGAAAGCAGCGTGTACAGAATCGAATGACTACAAGTGCATTTTCACTCTTTACCCATTGGTTCTTCAAATGAATTGCTCGTTGCACTGCTTAGGAATTTTTTTTACTATTTAGGGAAGACTGTTTGCACTGTTTTCACCATTGTTACACCATTTATGGTCTCGTTGCATCATTTTCTCTGGTTAAAAATTAAAATATTATTGCAAAAAAAGTTGCACTGCTCTGTTTTAGGATTGTTGCACTATTTCAATTCCATTTGCATCAATAATCAAATCATTGGTTGCGTCTTCTTCCAAATCTCAGAGAACCGAACAACAAACACTGGGTCTTGCGAATAGAATAACGTGGCCCGAAGACTGTGTTTCCACGCAAGCCGCATTTAATGCTCGGCAAGAATTCCTACACAAACTTGTACGTTATACTCGATTAGGTGAGGCGAAGAGACACCTCAAGAAGTGAAAGCGGCTCTTCAAATGTATTTCCGTTTTTTTTATATATGGGATGCATTCTCGTAAAGACAACGAGGTTAAAGCAACATTATCTTTGGTCACGGAAGTGAAAGCAACGGACAGCGTTCATCGTAAAAGGAAGTGCAGTGGCGTCGCAGGAGGGGGCTCCTCGTATTTGCTATGGCGGTGCTGGCGCCGGGTTGCAGAGATGCGTACGCAGTCGACGGCGCCACCACAGTGATTGGAACGGGAATACAAAGGGCCTCCTTCTCTGACGTCGCTTCACCTGCGCTTGCGGTGAACCCCGTTCGTCACATTCGCTTCCTTGACCAAAAGTAGTGTCGCCTTAACCTTGTCGCCTTTATGAAGAGATGCGTCGCCACAACTGCCACAACGCCTGCGATGAGACTACAGTTCATCCAGGATGTTTAGGCAACGACGATAGAGAGCCGAAGCAGAGTTCGAGGAGCAGGCGGCTCGCTCGGAAGGGTATCATCGAGCAACCAGACGTTAAGATTGATTCACACTATCTGGAGTGCTTTATTTGCCACGAGCCCATTGGCCTTCCTTTCTTTTAGGTTCTTAAATTTTTGCAGATCTTTATTGTTATTGATGGATTCTAATGTTTTGCTGATTGTACTGTCTATTTCATAGTAAAGCGGAGCTCCAAAGGGCTCGAGGTAAATAAAACATTCCAGATAGTGCGAATCAATCTTAATGCCTCGTTGCTCGATCGTATCCTTCCGAGCGAGCCGAATCCTCCTCGCAGTCTCCTTCGTCACTCTCCTCTGGCCACCTATACCTATTAGCGTCGGCTCTATGCGCGTGGAATTGCAGACAAGCTTAGATGATTCCATATTTTTGTTAATTAATTATTATGAAGAGTTTGTTATAGTTGATGTAATAGAACGTTGTATTGTATGCAAATCCTCTTGTATGTGGCAAAGTACTATAAAATCGTGTAATCTGCATCAAAGAAAATATAATTCTTCTTCACAGATTAATGGATTGCTTACAAAGTTGTTATACTATTTAGCAAACAATGTAGCACTATTTTGATCAATTGTTAATGACGACTTATACTAATAATTCTGCGTATTGCATCAATTTAGATTGGGTTGCACTATTAAGTTTAAAAATACTCAATTAAGCTAGTGTTGCACTCTTTTTCAAATCATTGCACTATTATTACTACCGTATTACACTCTTACAAGCTTAGTTGCACTATTTTTCATACCATTGCACTCTTATTACCATCGTATTGCACTCTTACAAGATTAGTTGACCTCTTTTATCACGCTTTGGACTATTAATCGTGTTTTTACGGACTTGTTTTTACTATTAATTACATGTTATCAACAATTGGGGAGAAAACTTTACACTGCTGAACGACTCGTTGCACAATTTCTTTAAAGAATTGAACTATTATTGGGACTCTTATTATCAGTGTTCCACTGGTTGTGTTACCCTGGTCGGAACTACATTGCATTGTTAAATTGAATGTTACTCTATTATTAGGACCGCATTGCACTGTTAGAAGCTTTCTTGCAGTCTTTCACCCGGTCTTACACTATTATTCGCATTTAACGATGGATTTATTATACGGCTGAAAGAAGGACATGAGCATTTATGAGAAATTTTACACTATTATTCAATCGTTTTAGCAGTTATGTCGCACCTCTCGAACGCTGCACCTGCCGTTAACCGTCCTGCCTCGCCGCCGCGAAACCACCTCCTCCTTCCTCCAGTTCCAGACCCTAAAGCCATGTCGCTCGGCGAAGCTTATTCCACTAACTCCCCTATACTCTTTACGGTTTCGGAAAGTGGGAGTGGGGGGTTGCCCTGGTGAGGGAGCAGATTGAAGGCGAGCGTCGCTGATCTGCTTTAGTGGAGATTACACTAGAGCAAGCCAATGGATGCACTGTTAGCAGGGTTGTTGTACCGTTTTTTCCTCGCGTTGCTCCGGGGCGTTGCACTATTATCCCTGTTGCGGGGCGCGCATTTCTTATCTTTTAGCTTCAGAAGTTTTAAATTCTTATAGCCGAATAGCAAATAGCGTGGCCGGCGAATAGCGGGGCCGCTTTGGTTCAAGTTTCGAGAAGTGCGAGGTTGCGTAAAGCACAATGGGTGTCACGCCCCGGGACCGGCAGAGGCCCTCCCGGTAGCGTGCCCAGACCCGCCATATGTCAGCACATATAAGGCGTTTACATCAACAGTGGAAAATAAACCGAAGATAATCAACATCTAGAGATATCAGAGCACAAATAGATCTATCATCTACCACAAGGTAAAAGAAAATACTAAAACAATAAAAGTGAAACATATAGTTATACAATGTCTGTCCAAAATAGTACACAAAAGGGTGGTCTCTAATACACTGGTACAGCTCTCAACCTCTCCAAAGTAAAAATATCGAGAGGTAGACCACCTATCAACTCGTTTCTCGCTGAAGAGCTAGCTTGAAGTAACGCCCTTCCCACTGTCCCTAGCCTCTCCCGGCGTGGAAGGCTCTGAAAGAAAACATAAAACAGAGAGCGTGAGAACTATAATTTATAGTTCCCAGTGGGTAATTACTGACCTCAGCTCAATGCACCACTAGGCCCCAAAGAAAGGGTAAGTCTAAAAAGAGAGCAATAATAATGAATAAATTGTATTTATGAAAGCACGACTAAAGTGCTAAGCTACTATATTGCAATTAAACATGGTGTTAATATCATGCACCTTTACTTGTCATAAACAATATGTCTCTACATGGCGACAAGTAATTGTCACGGTTTACTTTATAAAGTTATGAAGATCATGCTTTATCATGGCAACAATGTGCATATGAATGCAAAAAGCAACATTTCCTAGCATACTATATGTATGTATATATACTCAAGTGTCCAAAACTATGCTAGAAGCAAGTCCAAGTAATCCAATTACTACTCTCTATCTAGTAGAGATTAAAACCCACTCGACGCCATGTCGATTTCAATTTCCAATTAAGGACTTACCCAAGGTAGTCCAGCTTGTACCGCCTAAGTGCCTGTGGTAGCACGACATTCCTGCTCTTGAAATGTGTCTGTCCCACTCGACCTCGTAAGCTTCTCAATACCGCACGAGTGAACATAGGTCGCATAGGCTAACTCCGAAGTGCCGGTTTGTAGGGAGCGACCCTCACAAGTATGTGCGAATGAGCACAAATGGCAAGCAAGCGTAGTCAAAGGCTCAAGTATCCAACCCTCATGTCTCAAACATGGCAATAGCTACTAGTATCCCAACGGTCTAGCTCTATGTCACAATGTAATAACTCAACACACACTGGCTTAGTGCCTCTTTATGACACTTAAGCATCACAACCAATCAAGCCCAATTCATTTTCTATGTTCCAATTAAGACATTAATGCCAATGTTCACTATAGCCCGAGCCCAATGCCTCTTTATGACATTGGCCCAAATTCTCAAATAGTCTAAGTCCCCAAGCCTCTCTAGGCTTCCGAAGTCCCTAATGTCACAATTGGGCATGAAGGTTAAATGCATGAAAGTAATGTTCATTTTCATAATAGGAATCATGGTTCCAAGTCTCAACTAGAATGCTACATCTCATATGCATGCACTATATCACATAGAGATCCAAAAATTTACTATACATTACATAGGCATGTTAAGCATTCTAAAATTCATAATAAATATATATAACATGATTATGCATGCTTTATCATTTAACGATACTCAAATCATCACAAATGAGATTTTCTCATTGTGTGGCTAGGTTAAACCCACCGAAACGTCGCGTAGTCCTTCGTTTCGCCGAACGGAGTTGTCCACGAGTCTCTAAGTATCCTAAAAGTAAGGAGCGAAGAGATACACGGGCATTACGATCAACGATAAGATCAAATATTAACCATCAAGGCAAAATGGCTAAAATCTCACCTAGGGAGTAGAAAATCTTTCCCAAGCTCCAAAAGAGAGCAAAATTCCTTCCAATCCAACCAAAAGGAGGGTTCTAATCCAATTAATTTAGCTCCAAAAGCCCTAGATCAAAAATGCCCAAATCAAACCCTAAGTCTCCATTCTAGGGTTTTATCTCAAATCCAACAATAAAACTCAATTCTAGAGGGAGAGAACAAGTAAATTACCTCTTAGAAGCATCAATCCAAGCTCTAAATTCTCTAAGTCCAAAGATCTTCCCTCAACCATGCACCAAAACCAAGCTCCAAGCTTCAACAATGGTAGAAAAGGCTTCAAAAGGCAAAAAGAGGAGTAAATCCACCAAAATCCCAACAAAAAGGGGTATAAATCCAAAGAAATGGTAAGGAGGGCTCTCTTACCTCCTTCTCCTCCTTCCTCAGCTGAGGGAAAGCCCCAAGGGGCATGGGGTGCTATATAGAAGACCACAATTGCGAAAAACCCCCTACAGTTCAAACTGCTCAAAAACTGCCACTGCGTACCGGTACACGGGCCCACGTACCGGTACACATCCCACGAAAATGCCAAACCCGACCCTCGGGTTGGCTGGGAAGCTGCCTGTGTACCGGTACACAATCACGTACCGGTACAACCATCAACCCTGTACCGGTACAGCCATCAACCCTGTACCGGTACACAGCCCAATGAAGGCTACCCGAGAGCTAACCAAAAATCCATTTTTTTTCGGGTTTTGGTGCTAGGCTTCAGAGCTCAATCCTCGGGGTTCGAACCATAGGTCGGAACACTGTTTACGACCCACCAGAAAGTCTGAAAAAACTCAGAACACATCCAAATACTCGAACCTCGCAATTTGTAAAGGTCCAGTGTGTTACAATGGGCGCATTTAATGCCCGCCAGGAATGTACAGCAGGGAATACGTGTAATATACCGAAAATTCGGAAAATAAAAATGTCGAACTTTAGTCAAATTGACCAAAGTGCGAGGATGGTACACTTCGGAAAATCCGAAGATGTTAAAATGAGTAAAAGTGAGTTACGGGAGGTTTTCGAGAGCTATAGAATCAAATCTGCAAAGCTGCAGATTTTGAGCTCTCGGGGACAGGTTCCTGGTGGGAGAGACCGGTCCCCGAACGCGTATGAAATGAGACAGCCGAAAAATCGGCTAAGTCCTGTGAAAGTAGCTCTCGGGAACCGGTCCCTGTCCGAGAGACCGGTTCCCGAGAGACCGGTCCCCCAAGGAGAGACCGGTTGCCCTGCGCGCAACAGCTCTGGCTGCGCGGGGAGAGCCTTCGGGAACCGGTCCCTGAAGGAGAGACCGGTCCCCGCCTGCGCGAACTGCCCAGTTCGGGCAGTGCATTAAAGTGAAAGTTGAGGGGTTTTATTGCATTTTTGCAACCCATTGAGCTATGTTAATGGGTTGAGGGGCTTTTCCTCTCATTCTCACCCTCTCACACTCTCTCCTCTCTTTCTCTCTCTAGAAGACAAAGAATGAGAAGAAGAAGGCAAATGAAAAGAAAGGAAAAGAAGACAAAGAAGGTGAAGAAGAAGCTTTTGGAGCAAAGAGGCTTTATCTCCTTCTTCTCTAGTGCAAGAAAAGGAAGCTTACAAGGTAAGCTTTGAACCCTAATGTAGTAAAACCCTAGAAATGGGTTTGAATGAACCTAGAGATGGTTTCTAGTAGAATATCTAGTAGTTTGAAGCTTTCTTTTTGCTTCTTTAGAGATCAAAACCATGGTTGAGCTCAAGGTGAGCTTCAACCCACTTCTAATGGTGAAATCTAATCTAGGGTTTTGGAAAGCCTAGGAATGGTTCTAATGGACTATTTAGAGTATAGTGAAGCTACTTTTGCTTCCCAAAGAGATCAAACCCTAGGTTTTGATATACATTGGAGCTAGGGCACCCAAATTGGAGCTTTTGCTCATGAGGGTTTCTAAGTGCAATTGACCCTCCAAAAACCTAATTGGGGACCCAACGAACGCGTTGGTGCGCTCCGTTGAAGTATACGAAAGGACAATCAAAAGTTATGGGCAAAATGGCCTAATAAGGGTTCGTTTTGCCGCAGGTAAAGAACGAAGCATCTAGAAATCCCAAGAAAATCATCGGAGCACCTTTGAAAGCCTACGAGGTGGGTGGTGCTTCTTCAAACTTATTTGAAGCTCCCCGTCTATGCCTAATGTGTCACATTCAATTTGAGCATATATATATGTTGTTGCACCATTTTAGGTTAAAATGTATGATAAAATGTGACGATTGCATGATTTTGTGAGTACAACGTGCCAAATGTGATGGTTGAGAACCTTATGAATGTAAAAACCTATGTGTATGCATGAGAGAAAAGTGAGCACACCAAACTGAGGGCAAAAGAACCCGAGTGGCACAATGACAATAGATCGGGTGGCATTTGAAACGTAGAGTAAAGTGACACTAGAGTTAGTGAAGCCAAAACCAAAGTGATGTAAAGAATGATGAAATGACAATGTGTAAAGTTAATAAAGTGGGGCAATAAACGGAGAATGTAAAGAACAAGAATGCTAAAGATGCGCAAAAGTAAAAGAAAGTAAGAACAACGATTGCATGAGTTTGCAACATAAAGCGAGTATGAACACTAGAGCTAGTGTAAAGTCAAGATTGAACTTATAAATCCTTTGAGTTAAGGATACGATCATACTTGCTATGATTCCGTGCTCGCGGGCGGTCGCTCCCTCGGGATGCGCTCCGGAGTTATGCATCACGGGTTGGAGTAAACGCCGAAGACGGATCCTGAGCTTGTTCCTTGCATGATGGACTTAATGTGAAGCAAGTTAATGTGGCAAAACCCCCGGGTTAGCCTTGAGATTAAAGAATAAAGAACAAAGAGCAAAGAACAAGAACAAAGTGTAAAGATAAAGAACGAAAGAACTTGCATAATCTGCATATGTTAATATTGAGCATATTCCTTGCTTTTGTTCAGGCATATTAGCATCATGTTGTAGATTGGTTACTATATTTCAGCTTATCCTTTCTATTATGCCTGAGTTAGTTCTAGTGGGAAAGTCGGTGATGTTGGCCGAACCCACTGGGAACTTGTTGTAGTTCTCACCCCACTATTTCCACAGAGTCGGGACCGAGCGAGCCGGCGAGCGACCGAGGTAAAGGTATCGCGCCTTAGTCAGAGGCCACCAAAGTTGGGTTTTATTTTGTAGTAAAGTACCCTATGATCATCTTTTGTACATGATGGTAAATAATGTAAAGAAAAGAATGTAATGTGTATTTTGAGGTAAATATGATGTAGGAAATAAATGATGAAATGAAATGTAAGGAATTCGAAAATGAACAAGATGAACGTAATGTATATGATCAAAAATGAATCATAGTACAAGTGAATGTTTAGTTTCCTTTTTCTTTCACTAATGGCTATTGCTTACCCTCGTGTAAGCCGTTTGTGTATGTTTCCGCTAGTGCTTTTCTCTATTGATGAAAATGTACATGTGATGAGCCTTGGGCGGATAGGAAAAACTCTGTCCGTTCGGCGTCTGTTTGACGTGCTCGGGTCGGGCCAAATTGGTATCGGTCCCGGGGCGTGACAATACGTATGTCAAGAAATACGCGGAAGGCGTCTGTATACAAGGGGCATTTTGATCAGTTTGCTAAAAAATCGGACCGAATCTGTAAAAACGAAAAAGATGGCCCACATTTGCAAAAGCCCAAAATTAGTCGATTTTTTATGCAACTTGGCCATAAAACAATAAAGATAAAAAAGATAAATATATATATATATTTTACAAGATTCTTAAAAGATCTAAATCGAGCTGATTGAATCGTCCGATCGATGATCTATGATAAGTGACCCTTCGGACTGGTTGAATTAAAATCGGATCGATTGACTAGTTTACCAGTTGAACCGCTTGTTCAAACTGTTAATATGATTTTTAAAATCTTTTTATGGGTCAAATCGAATTGGTTAAGAAATTGAGTAATAGTCAGACCAATTCCACCAGTTAGGGCCCGTTTGTTTTGGTGTAAGTGGAGTGATGGAACTCAAGTTCCATCACTTCCGTTATTTGTTTTAAAGTAAGTGAAAAATATAATGTAACTCAAGTTACGTTAGAGCTCCACTTCACTTACTCTCGACTTCCTCCTCTAAAGTGCCGAACTCGACTTTCACTACACTCAACCTCCTCTAAAAAAATTATTAAACAGTAAAACCTAAACTCTACTTACTTTATAATGGGTTAGAATTACCTTATTTATAATAAATTATTATTATTTTTAAATAATAATAAAAAAATTAATTATATAATAAATTAAATTTTATAGTGGTAAATTTACTACTATATTTAGGAGATAATGAGATCCACTTACTTACATCAAAACAAACAACGGAACTCAAAAAACTAATTTTACCAGCACCAAGTTACATCAAAACAAACAACAGAAGTGATTGAATTTAACTTTCAGACGGTACGAGTTACATCAAAAAAAAAAAAAAATAATAATCACACTTCAGGAAAACTCAAACACCACTATACTTAACTTATGTTGAATCTACAAATACGTCAATCCAAACGCCCCTAAGTCCCAGGCGATTTTTAAAAACAAGAAGTTTTTACAAAGTTTGTAGTGAAGGGATTTTTATTTTTATTTTTATTTTATTTATATTTATATTTTATTTATTTATTTATTTTTGCGTATTGCATCCTATTCTCCGTTCCCAGCCCCGCGCGCGCGCTCTTTTTCTTCCTAAACCCAATCCCGCCCGCTCCCCTTTTCCCGACCGACCGACCAAAGATACCCTAAACCCCACTCTCACTCTTTCTCTCTCCCCATCTCCCCTCATCTCTCCCCACTCTGGTTCTCTCTCTCCTTTGCACTCCACACTCGACCCCGGCGCCTCGCTCTCTCTCGGGAGGAGGACGACGAGGACAAAGAGGAGGTGGTGCCGTGGTGGCGATATCCAGGGTTTCCCCTCTCTCAATTGGGTCCGAACTCCAAATCCCGCCTCCCTCACCCCGACGCACACTCGCATAGAAACCCTAGACCCCACTCGTCCTTGACTCCTCGGTCACCATCGGCCAAGGCCCTCTTACACCCTCTCTCCGTCCTCTTGTATCGTACGGGTCCGAACTCCTAACCGCGCTCGGCCCACTCTCGTGAGGACGACAACAAGTCGAGGAGCAGGTGGTGGCGATATCTAGGGTTTGCTCTCCTTTTGAGCACCAAAGCTCTTGTTGGATCCGCAGCTTCAGTTGTTGTTCTTGTGGTAAGCCTCCCCCTGTTGAGTTACTTGAGTAATAAGCTATAAATAGAAGTTTCTAATGTGTCACTTTGAGTAGTAGTCACATTGCATAACTGCTGATCAAATATATGAACAACTGTAGATTCGTGCTACATTCAGCAACCCATTTAAGTGTTCTGTAGCTCATTTCGTGATTCAGTAGTGGAAATATGTAATGTGTTGTATGAAATTCGCTGCTGATTGAGTATTGTGCTTCCATGTTTCTAGATGTGTAAAAAAAAAAAATTCTGTGAGCTTTGTTGCAGCTAGAATAAGAGATTATGCAGAAAAATACTGTATTAACTTGTTTATATTCTAGAAAAAAGAAGTACCATAGTAATTTTCCGTCACAGTGTAGAAAACCAATGAAAGTAGTGCACTCCTTGTGTGGAAGAAGTGCTGTTAAAATGATCTAGAAAACAATTTCTATTTGATTTTTTTACTTACTAGTGGAGTGGGCACAAAAATGCATCCATTCCAAGATGATCAAGTGGTCAACAGTGGCTACTTAATGTTATAAAAGGAGATAAGATGGTCACTTTTGTTTATTTATGACTTTAGTTTGATGAATTATATTAATTTGTTTTGTTTGGTTATATTCTTATAAATCATATTTAGAATAATAGATCTCTCTTGTCGACTTATCTAACTCATTGTCAATCAAGGTATATAGTGTTTTACCATTTCTTTGATTTGAGAAACAAAAGTTCTAGATTATATGTGTGGGGAGATAAGGGAGCGCTTAATTAATTTTTTTTGGGGAGATAAGTGCTGCTTAATTGCTATATACGGGGAGATAAGGGAGATTTTGATTGCTTTTTGTTGGGACAAGGGGGACGTTAATATATTTTGTGGGGGAATAAGGTGATTTATTGCGTTCTTTGTTCATTTTATTATGATTTTCATTTTAGAATTGCATTTATGTTTGTTAAATTTTAGATGTTATTCAATAAAACATATGCATATAAAAATTTGAACACGAATGTAAACTTTAGTTGCATTGTTGCTAAGTCTAGTTCATATTTATATATGGATATTAATATATATTATTATCTGAACAATATCCAAATATAAATCCGATCATATTCGAATCCGAAGAAATATTCGATTCTTATCTGAATCCATTTTAGCGGATATGGTAACAAAAATTTAACATTTGACGCATATCCACATTCAAATTTGTATCCGAAAAAAAAGTAATGGATGCGGATATGGTTTCGTCAAATATCCAACTGTATTCGATCCGTTTTCACCCTATTCCTTCTCTAACAATCTCGCTTTCCTGCCACAGCATCGTCATGTCCCGTTGAATCTGCCTCCAAATTCCATCAACTATACCGTATAAACCATAGTCGATGTGCTAATAAAGTTGGCCTCTTAAACCTCAAAAACTCTTCCCTTGGTTTCCAACAGGAGAAAGTCCCTCCGTCTTCTTTGAGCTGATAGGAAATGGAGGCCGATCACTCACCAGAACGCAACAAGCTCCCTGAACTCAAATTAGGTATCGCAAAAATCTTTACCAAATCTTTTCTTCTGTTTATTTTTGGTACTCTTCCTATTCTTTTAAAAATCTTTCTATTATGTGGCTGGTCCTTCTTTAGATGCCAGGCAAGCCCAGGGTTTTATTTCTTTTTTCAAGAACCTGCCACAAGTAAGCATCCTTGCTAACAATCTCTTTCCCACTCATCACAGTAATTCTTGTTGTTTGTTTTGCTTTATTGTAATATATCTTTTTTTCTTTTTGGGTTTGCAGGATGCTAGGGCTGTGCGGTTCTTCGATCGACGGGTGAGTGAGAGCGCTGTACATTTTATGAATGCTCAAAAATTCATTTGATGTATCCATTTTGTTGTCCTTATTGGAAATAAAATTTGGAGTGAAAGCTTGTGCTGTTTAAGGGATGTGAAGGGCTGATCAGGTTCCTTGGAATGAAAGGCATTTCAATTAGCTGCTTTTGAAAGTTTCCCACATTCTTTTTTTGCTTTTTTACTTGACATTTTTTTCAAGTGTGTCTTTCAACAACTTTGAATTTGCATTATCAATTTATAAATCTCTGATCTAGAGAACTGCTCAGGGAGCTTCTTGACTTATATAAAAGAGGGGTACTTGATTAATTGTGACTTGCGAGAGAGGAATGCAAGAAAGTTGTTCTATAAATTCTTGGTTTTGTTCTTAAAGGTAGTTTAATTGAAACCTCAGTTAAAGGTGAGCAAACTGTTAGAATTTAGCAACTTCCAGTTTTTGTTTCTTTATACAATTTTTCTGATATCCCAAGTCCAATTAGGTTATAGATATTTTTGTGTATACCTCTTTGAAATATATAATTGCACTGACATACAGCAAATTTTAATGTACTTTCCACTTTTTTTGATGACGTTCGGGGACTAATAAGAAAGTTGGTTTCATGGTAAAAAATGTGATGCACTTGTCAATTATTATGAGAAGTCTAGGACAAGTGTATGCAAGTGAACTTGTCTTCATAATGTGTTGTCTCAGATAACAGTAATTCCTATTAACAACTTGAATTCATATTGAAGTTGGTGAATGGAAGTCAACTCAAGCATTAAAATAGCAAATTCAAGTAAATATAATACCTCATTGCCCTAATAGGGGAGTTTGGTATGCTGATTGTCAAGAGGCTGTGCATATGAAAGAAGAAGAGGGCGGGAGTGGGACATATGGAGGCACATTATTAATTTTCTCTTTTCCTAAAAATACCAAAAATACATATATGTGCAGATTGTGGATGAGCTACATCAAATATATCTTAAAAATAAATACAATAGATGCAAATTTGTGCCTACACAATTAACACATAATGCAACTAAGTGACTTTTTTCTTTCTTTCACTTATCCTTTTATCTGATGGACTTGTTCCCCTGGAACAAACCCTTGCTAACTATTTCGTTATTTTGGTAGGATTATTATACTGCTCATGGTGAGAATGCAACCTTCATCGCGAGGACATATTACCACACTACTACAGCTTTGCGACAGTTGGGTAATGGTCCAGAGGGAATATCCAGTGTGAGCATAAGTAAAAATATGTTTGAGACGATCGCTCGCGACCTTTTGCTAGAAAGAACAGATCACACACTGGAGCTCTATGAGGGTAGTGGATCAAATTGGAGGTTGACTAAAACTGGCACACCTGGCAACATTGGTAGTTTTGAAGATGTGCTGTTTGCAAACAATGAGATGCAGGATTACCCTGTCACTGTTTCACTGTTTCCTATATTCCGCGAAAACCAGTGCACAATAGGGCTAAGTTTCGTGGATATGACTAAGAGAAAGCTTGGTGTGGCGGAGTTTCTTGATGATAGCCAGTTCACAAACCTTGAATCAGTATTGGTTGCTCTTGGTTGTAAAGAGTGTCTTCTTCCTATGGAAAGTGGGAAGACCAGTGATTTCAAGCTTCTTCATGATGCTCTTTCCAGATGCAATGTTCTTGTCACTGAACGGAAAAAGTCTGAATTCAGATCGAGAGATTTGGTGCAGGATCTTGGTAGGATAGTCAGAGGAGCAATTGAACCAGTTCGTGATCTACTCTCCGAATTCGAATATGCTTTAGGTGCATTGGGGGCTTTGATGTCCTATATGGAGTTACTTTCAGATGATAGTAATTATGGAAATTACAGCATTGAAAAGTACAATTTGGACAGCTACATGAGACTGGATTCAGCTGCAATGCGAGCATTAAATGTTTTAGAGAGCAAGACTGACTTAAACAAAAATTTTAGTTTGTTTGGCCTAATGAATAGAACCTGCACTGCTGGCATGGGAAAGCGGCTTCTTAATCGGTGGCTCAAACAACCATTATTAGATGTGAATGAGATCAACTGCAGGCTGAATTTGGTTCAGGCATTTGTGGAGGATGCAGAGCTTCGTCAAGGACTGAGGCAACACCTGAAAAGAATTTCAGATATTGAGCGTTTGACACATATCCTGAAAAAGAAATCAGCTAATTTGCTGCCAGTGATAAAACTATATCAGGTAATCTCCCTCATTCCTTTTAATTACCCATATTACTAGTTCTTTCATAGCCAAATTTCCCTAGTTTCTTACATGTTAGTATCAATACAGTTAATGCCCCTTTGTGTATTGATTATTACAACTTCTTTGTAATCTAAGTTTTCATTAAATTGAATTTTCTATTATGCAGTCAGGCATTAGACTTCCACACATCAAAGATGTTCTGGAGCATTGTGAAGGGCAGTTTTCACCATTAATAAGGAGCCGGTATATTGAAACTTTAAAATTTTGGATGGATGAGGATCGGTTGGGCAAGTTTATTGCTCTTGTTGAGGTTTCTATTGACCTCGATCAACTAGAGAATGGTGAATACATGATATCTCCTAACTATGATCCCGACTTGGCTGCACTGAAGGACGAGCTTAATGCAATTGAGCATCAGATAGACAATTTGCATAAGCAAACAGCAAATGATCTTGATCTTCCTCTTGATAAGGCATTGAAGTTAGAAAAAGGAACGCAATTTGGACATGTTTTTAGGATCACAAAGAAAGAAGAGCAGAAAGTAAGAAAAAAGCTCAGTACTCATTACATTGTTCTGGAAACTAGAAAGGATGGAGTGAAGTTTACAAACTCCAAGCTTAAAAAGTTAGGAGATCAATATCAAAAGATACTTAGCGAGTACACAAGTTGTCAGAAAGGTATTGTTGCTCGAGTAGTTGATACTTCAGCTACATTTTCGGAGGTATGCCTAAGTGTCATTTTATTGGCTTCTTTTTACATGTAAGAAATGCCTTAAATCTTTCTGGTCATTAGGTGTTTGAAGCTCTTGCTGGGGTTCTTTCAGAGCTTGATGTTTTGTTAAGCTTTGCTGACTTGGCAACCAGTTGTCCAATACCATATGTAAGACCAGATATCACGCCCTCGGTAAGATATACAGGCTATTATTTTTCCCATATGTGATATTTTTCTGAACTATATTGTCATCATAATTTTAATGGTCTTTTATTGAAGGATGAAGGGGATATTATACTTGAAGGAAGCAGGCACCCTTGTGTGGAGGCTCAAGATGGTGTGAATTTTATTCCTAATGATTGCACTCTTGTAAGTAATCTTGCAGAGTCTCTTTGGTTGTAATTGCAGGAGAAAATCACTTTCTAATATGTGGTGATTTTGGCTGAATATAGGTCCGTGGTAAGAGCTGGTTTCAGATAATCACTGGGCCTAACATGGGTGGTAAATCAACCTTTATACGACAGGTTGGCTTCTAATTGTGATAATTACATGTCTGAGTTGCTTGCTTCCTAGCTTTATCTTATTAGCTATAACTGAAGATACTTTTGTTTCCAAATGTTCTTTCAATTAATATTACCTGAGTTTCATAGCTACAAGCTAGTAAAAGAATCTTTAGTCAAATGGCTTTTTGTTAGTAAACCCAGTAAGTTAACTGTAACCATGCAGGACATTTGTTCACTTTGCTAGGTTTAAAACTTGTTTTTCTTTGTTGCTTCGAAGCATTACTGATGCAAACCGAGAGGTTGCCAAAATTGAATTTTCAAGTTTGCTTTTGTTTAAAGGTAAAACAACGTTTAATTTATCAATTCCGATGAATTTTAAGTAAGGAAGCAAAAATTTCAGCAAGACAAAAATTAAAACCGAATTGAAGTAATACTAAAATGTTGATAAACCTTCAATATATGAGATAATAACAACCAACTGAAAATACATATAATACTTCCAAAAGGTAAATTTGGCTTTATCGGAGTTAAAGCTTTAGGTTTGGTTGTTTGGCAAATATGGTTGGTAATGGTGGAAGGCTAGATTAAAAGGGAATAATAGGATATCAGGAGATGAGAGATACAAAAAGTGCACCGTTCACACGATTGTGGGGGATCCACGATCGACGAGGAGGGCGGTACACCACGGGTAGAACTTCGGCAACATAGAAGAAGAAGATGAGATAGTGACTCGGAAGAAGAGGAGGCGTAGAAGTAGAAGCCGATCTTGTCACGAGGAAGAAGCGATAATGATCAAGTTGAGGAAGAAGACGATCTCGGCGCGAGTAAGAAGCGTCGATGATCTCACCGGGAAGTAGAACACCAAGGATAAAGAGTGAGAGTAGAATTTTTTATTCATCCAAATATATCTCCCTTAAGGCTTCAAGAACCATGTATTTATAGTGTTGAGAGCCCTCTGATAATAAATTATTGTTTTTTCGTTTTCAACACAACACGGTCACCCATGAGTCATGCATAGAAAACAAAACAATTTTGAGAATTTCAAAGGTCTTTGTTTTTGGGGAATTCTAAAGGTCTTTTTGGGATTGTTTTTTTGTTTATTGGAGAAAAGGGTTTGGGTTAGCCAAATCAACTAAACCTAAATGATTTAAGTTAGAATCAAACACGAACCTACAAAATAAAAGAAAATTGCATTCGAAAATAAAACGAGATTTATTTGCTGCATCAGTTCCCCTCGAGTTGGGAAAATCTCGACTCCGTCGAGATGGCATCTTGATATCTCTGGTACAAGTCCTCTCGAAGTTGGCGCAACTCCGCCTCAGAAATCCAATTGCTATCGGACAATGGTCGTCCACGCCAACGCACCAAGTATCGGCGATGAGTGCCATGTCGCGTTGCTGACTCGTGCACATCCAGAATATCCTCCACGCCATCTGATGGAGTTTCGATGTCGGAGCGAGATGTCGAGCCATTGTTATATTTGGTTTAGATTTGTAGTTATCTAAATTGGAATTAAATCCTAATCTAATTGGGATTGGATATAATTTAGATTTAATTTGGCATATATGGATTATGAGTCGGAATCTAATTTCTAATTGAATTAGGATTAGACTCTATTTAGGAGACATGTATTATAAATATATGCTACGGCCAAATTAATCGCCGCGACCAAATTAAGATGCCACATACTAATTAAGCCAAGCAATGTATGTTCCGGACGATCAAGAAGCCGCCGCGACAAATTAGAAGTGGCCATGCACTAATTAATTAAGTCTCTTGGAGGGTGTGTACGGCTGTTGCGGAGAGAACCAAGAAGGAGCCGTACTAATTAGTGCTAATTTTGTGGTCCGTACGGATTGGTGAGAGAGCAGCCTCGTTTTTCCGGAGTTGCTTGTTGCGGCATTTCGGATCTAATCAAGTTTTGATCTTTGAGAGATTTTCTTTGTACTCCGCCTTTTCGACATTAATAAATTATTTGCTCCGTCTTCGCCCGTGGACGTAGGCCGTTGGCCGAACCACGTAAATATCGGTGTGTTCTTTCCTTATCTTTTCTTTTCTTGCATTAAACTATTTTCTGGATCTATTTTTCGCCGTTCCGATTTTAACAAACTGGTATCAGAGCCTTTCTATTCCCTTTGAGGATTAAGATGACGACGAAGTTCGAGATTCAGAAATTTGACAGGACCAACAGTTTCGCATTATGGCAAGTCAAGATGCGTGCAGTATTGACGCAGCAAGGATTGCAGAAGGCACTGTAGGGAAAAGAAAAGATGTCCGATTCATTAACGGCAGAGCAGAAGGAGGAGATTGATGACAAAGCTCTTATGGCAATACAATTATGTTTATCTAATGAGGTATTGTGCGAGGTCTTGGATGAAAAGACCGCAGCAGGGCTTTGGCTTAAATTGGAGTCTCTCTATATGACGAAATCTCTCACTAACAAGTTATATTTGAAGCAACGTCTCTTCATGTTGCGCATGGCGGAAGGTACCTCTATTAAGTCGCATTTAGATGAATTTAATTCTATCATTATGGATTTCCGCTCGATAGATGTTAAAATCGAGGAGGAAGATGAAGCCCTTTTATTATTATGTTCTCTACCGCCCTCTTATAAGAATTTTCGTGAGACTTTCTTGTTTGGACGAGATACTCTATGTCTCGATGATGTTAAATCCTCTTTACTTTCAAAAGAGAGAATTGACATGCAGATAAGCAACGAGACAGCTGGAGCTTCAGGACAAGGTTTGGTCGCTAGAGGGAGGTCTCGGGAGAAGGGTTCTGGTAATAGAGGTACATCTAGATCAAAGTCAAAGCATAGGAATCTGATTTGTGGTTATTGTAAGAAGAAGGGTCACATAAAAGCTGATTGTTTCAAGTTGAAAAATAAAGAGCAGCGGAAGAATAATGGTGATAAGAATCAAGGTCAGAAAAACACCAATACTGAAGCAGAAGCAAGTGTTGCAGCAGGAGAATCAGATAAAAATGATATCGTCTTTACAGTTACGAATAAGACACGTAGACAGGATGAGTGGCTTATGGACTCCGCATGTTCTTTTCATATCTGTACACATAGAGAATGGTTCTCGACGTACATGCCTATTGAAGGTGGAGATGTATTGATGGGAAATCACTCTAAGTGCACAGTTATTGGAATTGGCATTGTTCGGGTACGAATGTTCGATGGAGTAGTGAGGACTATATCTGAGGTTCGGCATGTTCCGGATATGAGGAAAAATTTGATCTCGTTGGGTACACTTGATACTAAAGGCTTTAAGTATTCTTCAGCTGATGGATTAATGAAGGTCGCTAAAGGGAATCTTGTAGTGATGAAGGCTAAGTTGTCCGACATGTTATATGTTTTACAGGGTTCCACTGTGACAGGTTCAGCAGCGGTGACTTCTTCCTCTATGTCAGATTCGGATAGCACCAAATTATGGCATATGCGACTGGGCCATATGAGTGAATATGGTATGATGAAGTTAGGCGAGAGAGGTCTACTTGGTAGTCAGAGTTTAGAAAAGTTGGACTTCTGCGAGCATTGTGTTTTTGGCAAACAAAAGAGAGTCAGCTTTAAGGCCACAGTTCACCGAACAAAAGGTACTCTGGACTACATCCATTCTGATCTTTGGGGACCTTCTCGTATTCCTACTCATGGTGGTGCTAGATATATGTTGACTTTTATTGACGACTATTCTCGTAAAGTGTGGGCGTTCTTTTTGAAAAGTAAGGATGAGGTGTTCAATTATTTCAAGCAGTGGAAGGTCATGATTGAGAAGCAAACTGAAAAGAAGATCAAACGATTAAGGACCGACAATGGTTTGGAATTCTGCTCGTCAGTTTGAAGAATTCTGCAAGAAGGAAGGGATCGTTCGACATAAAACCGTTAGGCATACTCCACAGCAGAACGGGGTGGCCGAACGGATGAATAGAACTCTTTTGGAGAGGGCCCGTTGTATACTCTCTAATGCTGGCTTAGCGAAGAGTTTCTGGGTAGAGGCGATCTCTACGGCATGCTATCTGGTGAATCGATCTCCACATTCAGCACTTGATTGCAAAACTCCGGAGGAGGTATGGTCTGGCAGCCCTTCTGATTATTCTAATTTACGCATATTTGGTTGTCCTGCTTATGTTCATGTTAATGAAGGCAAGTTAGAACCTAGGGCTAAAAAGTGCATTTTTATTGGTTATGCATCGGGGGTTAAGGGATATAGATTGTGGTGTCCTGAATCGTCTAAATTAATTATTAGTAGGGATGTCACATTTGATGAATCTGCTATGTTATATCCTAACCGTAATTCTTCTGATGAGACCCCGAGTGCTAGCAAGCAGGTGGAGGTAGAGACCGATGGTATAGTTCAGTCACAGGATTCTTCTCAGTCAGAACAAGTTCAGTCGACAGACACCTCAGTAACTGAAACTCCACAAGTTGAGAGGCAGAGCATTGCTACAGGCAAAGCGAGGAGACAGATCAAACCACCGCAGAGATATAGTTATGAAGATATGGTTGCTTACGCTCTTTCAGTGGCACAAGATACAGAAGAAGAAGGTGAACCTTCTACATATAATCAAGCTATTTCCGGTGCCAGTTCTGCAGAGTGGTTGGTGGCGATGAATGAGGAGATGGAGTCTCTTCATAAGAATCGCACATGGGAGTTGGTAAAACCGCCTACAGGCAAGAAAATTGTCGGCTGTAAGTGGGTCTTCAAGAAAAAGGATGGAATCCCCGGCGTAGAAGATACAAGGTATAAAGCTCGTTTAGTTGCTAAGGGCTACAGTCAGGTAGAAGGTGTGGACTTTAATGATATTTTCTCACCCGTCGTAAAGCATACTTCTATTCGTGTTCTTTTATCATTAGTAGCCATGAATGACCTGTATCTTGAGCAGCTTGATGTTAAGACAGCTTTTCTGCATGGAGAACTTGAGGAGCAAATTTATATGAAACAGCCGGAGGGATTCATTGTTGAAGGGAAGGAGGACCATGTTTGCCTGTTAAAGAAATCGCTTTATGGCTTAAAGCAGTCTCCTCGGCAATGGTATAAGCGGTTCGACTCCTTTATGACAGGTCACGGATATTCCAGAAGCAAGCGTGACAGTTGCGTGTATTTCAGAAAGCTTGATAAGGGATCTTTCATATATTTGTTGCTCTATGTTGATGATATGTTAATTGCTTCCAGCGACATAGTTGAGATAAATAAATTGAAGGCTTTACTTAAGGGTGAGTTTGAGATGAAAGATCTAGGTGCTGCTAAGAAAATCCTTGGTATGGAAATTAAGAGGGACAACAAGTCAGGACTACTGCATTTGACACAAGAGAAATATATAGAGAAGATTTTAAAGCGTTTCGGGATGACAGACGCAAAACCAGTGAGCACTCCTTTTGCGGCGCATTTCAGACTTTCCGCCGAGTTATCACCGCAGTCCGATGATGAGCGGGAGTACATGTCACATGTTCCCTATTCTAGTGCTGTCGGGAGCATCATGTACGCCATGGTTTGCACACGGCCGGACATCTCCTACGCAGTGAGCATGGTTAGCAGATATATGACCAATCCTGGTAAGGCTCATTGGCAGGCTGTTAAGTGGATTTTGAGATACTTACGAGGTACCACTAACACTTGTTTGGAGTTTGGGAGGTGTAAGGATGGTGTGGTTGGATATGTTGATTCGGATTTTGCAGGTGATTTGGATAGGAGGAGATCACTTTCAGGTTATGTTTTCTCTATTGGCGGATGTGCAGTTAGTTGGAAAGCTTCACTACAACCTATTGTCGCCTTGTCTACGACGGAGGCGGAATATATTGCTATGACAGAGGGTGTGAAGGAAGCTATGTGGCTAAGAGGCTTATTTGGAGAGCTTACTTCTTATTGGGATCCGACGGTTGTTTATTCGGACAGTCAAAGTGCTATTCATTTGTCTAAAGATCAAATGTTTCATGAGAGGACAAAGCACATCGATATGAAGCTTCACTTTGTTCGGGATGTGATTGGGAAGCGCACAGTGACTGTTAAGAAAATTGGTACTAAAGACAATCCGGCGGATATGCTTACAAAGTCCCTTATTATTGCCAAGTTCAAACATTATTTGGACTTGGTGGCAGTCAGCAGCATTTAAGGCCCTATGGGGCGTTTGGAGAAGACGGAACACGGAGCGTTAAGGAGCATTGAGGCGAATTAAATTCAAGGTGGAGTTTTATGGCGATCTCAACACAGCGGTGGCTAAACTACAAATTAAACCAAGGTGGAGATTGTTATATTTGGTTTAGATTTGTAGTTATCTAAATTGGAATTAAATCTTAATCTAATTGGGATTGGATATAATTTAGATTTAATTTGGCATATATGGATTATGAGTCGGAATCTAATTTCTAATTGAATTAGGATTAGACTCTATTTAGGAGACATGTATTATAAATATATGCTACGGCCAAATTAATCGCCGCGACCAAATTAAGATGCCACATACTAATTAAGCCAAGCAATGTATGTTCCGGACGATCAAGAAGCCGCCGCGACAAATTAGAAGTGGCCATGCACTAATTAATTAAGCCTCTTGGAGGGTGCGTACGGCTGTTGCGGAGAGAACCAAGAAGGAGCCGTACTAATTAGTGCTAATTTTGTGGTATGTACGGATTGGTGAGAGAGCAGCCTCGTTTTTCCGGAGTTGCTTGTTGCGGCATTTCGGATCTAATCAAGTTTTGATCTTTGAGAGATTTTCTTTGTACTCCGCTTTTTCGACATTAATAAATTATTTGCTCCGTCTTCGCCCGTGGACGTAGGCCGTTGGCCGAACCACGTAAATATCGGTGTGTTCTTTTCTTATCTTTTCTTTTCTTGCATTAAACTATTTTCTGGATCTATTTTTCGCCGTTCCGATTTTAACAGCCATCAATATCGACAGTAGAGGGGGCCTTTCCGTGGTACTCGTATAGTTCACTGACATTGAAGATCGGGGACGTCGGTACTTCCGGAGGTAGATCAATTTGATAAGCATTTTCCCCTAATTTTTTTCAGAATTTTGAATGGCCCATACTTTTTCCTGTTCAACTTGTTATAGCCTCCAGCTGAGAACCTTTCTTTTCTAAAATAGATTAAGACATTATCTCCTTCATTAAAAGTCATACCTCGGCGATGTTTATCCGCTGACTCCTTGTACTTGACAGTGGAATCCCGCAACCTCTGATGAACTTGTTGTTGCACCTCTTGAATCTATTTTAGGTAATAGTCGGCATCTGCACTAACTCTACCAGGGTAAGGTATTGGTGCTTGGTCAAGAAAGTGGGTTATAGGACGGCCATATAAAGCTTCAAAAGGAGATTTTCCAATGGTTCGGTTTATGGAACTGTTATAAGCAAATTCAGCTTGAGATAAAATTAAATCCCATTGTGTTGGTTTTTCTCCAGCTAAACATCTTAAGAGATTACCCAAAGATCGATTTACTATTTCCGTTTGCCCGTCAGTTTGTGAATGGTATGGACTGCTGAAATTCAGTTTGCTTCTTGCCTTTGACATTAAAGTTTGCCAAAAATGACTAACAAATTTTGTATCTCGATCAGAGGTATTTGATTTAGGAATGCCATGTAAACGTACAATTTCATTGAAAAATAATTTTGCAATATGTGATGCGTCAGAAGTTTTCTTGCAAGGAATAAAATGAGCCATTTTCGTAAAACGATCAACAACCACAAAAACGGAATCAACTTGGTGTGCAGTCTTGGGTAGGCCTAGGACAAAATCCATGCTAATTTCCTCCCAGGGCACAGCGGGAATGGGCAGGGGAGTATACAAGCCAGTATTTTGAGTTTGTCCTTTAAATAATTGACAAGTCTTACACCGCTGAACAAACCTTTCAACGTCCTTACTCATGTTAGGCCAACAATACCTCTCTTGAACTAATCCCAAAGTTTTGTCTCTCCCGAAATGTCCCCCTAGCCCTCTACTATGCAAGTTCTGAATCAAGGACTCTCTTAACGATCCCTGGGGAATGCACAACTTGGACTTTCTAAAAAGATACCCGCCGTCCAAACAATAATCAGAAGGTGAATCATTGTCAGGAGATAGGCACTTTTTTAGGATAGGACCGAAATTAGGGTCATTTTGATATTGGTCCTTAACTATCTCAAATCCTACTATCTGTAAGGAAGAAGTGATAAGCAAATGGTTTCGACGACTGAGTGCATCAGCGACTCGATTAGCAATGCCTTGTTTATGCCGCAAGTGAAAAGTGTATTCTTGCAGGAATGCAGACCACTTGGCATGTCTTTTGTTCAAGTTTTTTTGAGAATTTAAATATCGCAATGCTTCATGATCCGAATTAAGAATAAACTCTCGATGAATCAAGTAGGGTCGCCAATGTTTCAAAGCCTGCACGATCGCGTAAAATTCAAGATCATAAGTGGAATAACGTGCTCGTGCATCGTTCAATTTTTCACTAAAGAAGGCTATAGGACGTTTCTCTTGAGATAGTACACCTTCAATTCCGATATGTGAGGTATCACAATCAATCTCAAACACCTTTTCGAAGTTGGGCAAGGCAAGTACTGGAGCCTTTGTAAGTTTGTCCTTAACCAATTGAAAACTTTTTTCAGCTTCAGATGTCCAAGTAAATTTACGCCCTTTTAGGCAATCAGTTATTGGCGCAATTAATGAACTGAAATTTCGAATGAAACGCCGATAAAACGACGCAAGTCCATGGAAACTTCAGATTTCAGTTATAGCCTTTGGGTTTGGTCAATTTTGAATTGCTTCTATCTTAATAGGATCTACTTTAATTCCCTTGGTGGACACCACATAGCCTAAGAAGGTAAGGCTATCGGTTAGAAATGTACACTTCTTAAGATTCAGGTATAAACTGTTATCTCTTAAAGTTTGAAGCACTTGTCTTAAATGATCTATATGAGTTTCAGGACTCGTGCTATAAATCAGAATGTCGTCGAAGTAAACTATGACAAATTTTCCAATGAATGGTCGCAAGACTTGGTTCATACAGCGCATAAAAGTACTAGGGCATTGGATCGCCCAAACGGCATAACCAGCCACTCGTATAATCCTTCTTTAGTTTTGAACGCTGTTTTCCATTCATCTCCAGGTCGAATATGGATTTGATGATATCCGCTCTTAAGGTCAATCTTAGAGAATATCTTCGCACCTCTTAGCATGTTAAGCATATCATCAATCCTAGGAATGGGAAACCTATACTTGATGGTAATTTTGTTGACTGCACGACTGTCAACACACATTCGCCACGTTCCATCCTTTTTTGGTGTAAGGAGGGCAGGCATCGTGACAGGGCTCATACTTTCTCTTATGTAACCTTTTTGCAGAAGTTCAGAGGCCTGCCTATGTAACTCTTCATGTTCAGCGGGACTCATTCTATAATGGGCTAGGTGTGGAAGACTAGCACCGGATACAAAATCAATGCAGTGTTGAATGTCTCTCATAGGTGGAAGGCCATCGGGGAGTTCCTCAGGCATGATATCAGAAAATTCATTAAGCAATGGTTGAACAGCTTGAAGAACTTCAGTGTTCTTCAATTTTTCTTTTGCCAAAAGAATATATACCACTGGAGACTTTGTTAGATTTTTAGAGAATTGACTTTTGTTCAAAACCATCATTTTCTGTTCATTATTGGAGGGTTGCTTTTGGGACTCAATTGCCTTAGATTTTGGTTTGGGAAAGTAATTCAGGGGAACCAATCTAACTTTCTTGTTGTCCTTTGTGACAATGTAAGTGTTCTCCCTACCATCATGTATAGTGCTACGATCAAATTGCCAAGGTTTACCTAACAATAGGTGACTCACATCCATGGGAACAACATCACACCAAATTTTATCAGTATAAGTTTTTCCAATAGAAAATTCAACAAGACATCTCAGTTATAGGAAATTCATCCCCATCCTTAAACCAAGCTATTTTGTAAGGTTGAGCAAGTTTTTCAGTTTTTAGTTTAAGTTTATCAACCATTTCTCTAGAGACAGTTTTCAGTACTTCCACTATCAAATGATCATAGAGCAAAACTTGCCTCCCGCGCTACAGATGGTTCTAAAAAGGCTACGACGCTTTCAATAATATTGGGTGGACTTAGAGGCTGATAGGACTTGATGGATCATGAGATTTGTTTCAGTAGCATCAGGAGATTCTTCGAAAATCTCATCTTCATCTTCTTGTTCTAAAGTTTCTTCCCCATTTTCATTTTCTTCATGACTTTCTATTAGATTGGCTCTAGAATCAAATTTTCTCAGAGGGCAATCAGAGGATTTATGTCCAGGTTTGTTACATTTATAACAAATGATGCCAGATTCAACGGGTTTTGCACCTAAAATTCCTTTACCCTTAAGGTCTTGAGCAGGTCTTGAAGAGGTTTGACTATCGTTCTTTGGGATAGGCTTAGTTCCTATGGTGTTCTTTACGCTCGCACTTTCCTGACGAAAGGTTTGTCTTTTAAGTTTATTCTCAGCCTTAAGTGCATGACTATAAGCCATGTCGAACCCTGTAGAAAGTTAAAAGGGCTAACTCATCTTGGATTTGGGTTCGAAGACCGGCTAGATAGCGAGCTATTCGCTGTTCTTTGTCCTCTTTAAGTTCATTACGAGCTTAAAGGGTGTAAAATTCTTCAGTATATTCTTGTACCGATTTAGATCCTTGTTTAAGATTGTGTAATTTTTGAAAAATAGTTTGACGGTAATCAATCGGTAAGAATTTTCCTTCAAGTTTTTCTTTCATTCTTTTCCACGAGACAATCTTTTCTTTACCCTTTCTAAACCTATCATTTTGAACTTGTTTCCACCACACTAAGGCATGTCCTTTCAATTTAAGGGAGACAAATTTAACTTTTTTGTCATTAGGTAATTCTTTCCATTAAAAAAATTGTTTTATTTTGTCTAGCCAATCCACAAAATCTTCAGGTTGTAATTTACCCTCGAACTTGCTCACGTCCACTTTACTGCCCTTATCCTATCGATGTATATTTCCTTGAGTCTAAAAAAGAGGATTTCTTCTAGCAGGTAAAGTACGATTGTCAAAATTAGGGTCACTTTCCGAATCTTCTCCAACAACATTTTGTTGTTTCATAGTTAATCTTTCCAATAGTTGTTGAATGTTATTCATTTGATTTTGCATGCTTTTTATGGAATCTTGTTGTTTCTCATGTGCTTCTCTCCAATCACGAGGATTTTCACTATTGCCAGCCATTTCCAAATGCTTACAAGTTGATCAAAGAAGTGATGCTTTTCTTTTTGAAATATTTTGGCCCAAAAAGAAGACAAAGAAATACAAAGTTGAACACCAAGAAAAATGTTTAGATCAAAACAAACGTTCCCACGAAAAGAACTTGCTTTGATACCAATGGATGCAAACGAGAGGTTGCCAAAATTGAATTTTCAAGTTTGCTTTTGTTTAAAGGTAAAACTACGTTTAATTTATCAATTCCAATGAACTTTAAGCAAGGAAGCAAAAATTTCAGCAAGACAAAAATTAAAATCGAATTGAAGTAAAACTAAGATGATGATAAACCTTCAATATATGAGATAATAACAACCAACTGAAAATACATATAATAGTTCCAAAGGGTAAATTCGGCTTTATCGGAGTTAAAGCTTTAGGTTTGGTTGTTTGGCAAATATGGTTGGTAATGGTGGAAGGTTAGATTAAAAGGGGATAATAGGATATTAGAATATGAGAGATACAAAAAGTGCACCGTTCACACGATTGCGGAGGATCCACGATCGACGAGGAGGGCGGTACACCACGGGTAGAACTTCGGCAACATGGAAGAAGAAGATGAGGTAGTGAGTCGGAAGAAGAGGAGGGGTAGAAGTAGAAGCCGGTTTTGTTACGAGGAAGAAGCTACAATGATCAAGTTGCGGAAGAAGACGATCTTGGCGCGTGGAAGAAGCGTCGATGATCTCACCGGGAAGTAGAACACCAAGGATAAAGAGTGAGAGCAGAATTTTCTATTCATCCAAATACATCTCCCTTAAGGCTTCAAGAATCATGTATTTATAGTGTTGAGAGCCCTCTGATAATAAATTATTCTCTTTTCTTTTTTAATACAACACGGTCACCCAAGAGTCATGCATAGAAAACGAAGCAATTTTGGGAATTTCAAAGGTCTTTGTTTTTGGGGAATTCCAAAGGTCTTTTTGGAATTGTTTCTTTGTTTATTGGAGAAAAGCGTTTGGGTTAGCCAAATCAACTAAAACTAAATGATTTAGATCCAAATCAAACATGAACCTACAAAATAAAAGAAAATTGCATTCGAAAATAAAACGAGATTTATTTGCTGCATTAATTACATTCTCTACATTTAGGGAGTTTTAGAAGTTTGAAGTGTGATAGATGTCGAGTTTCAAGTGTTCTTTCCTTAATTACTTTTTTTGGTGGGTTATGTAACAAAGTAGATATTGGGAATTGTCTGCATCAGAGCTTAGAAATTGAATTTGGTAGACATTGAATGAATAATTGCACTATTCTGTGCGCTTAAATCAGTCTATTTAGTCTTGCAATTGGATGCATAAAGAATGCATTTGTTATATTGACAGAGATTTTGGTTGTTCCGTATTTTGCTGAATTTATATATTGATGTAGATTTCTAGGGAAATGGCCGGTTAAAAATTTCAAATTTTAATTAGGTTATTGTAATTGAAATTTGATTTATGTTATAGACTAAAAGTGTAGTGAAGCATAACTAAATGAAAATTTAGAGAGCAAGTTGCTTAGATATTTAAAAGAATGTAAGTCTAAATTTAGATTTTTTGATGAAAGAGATTATGTTTATTGATGAGAAATCAAACAACTAGGAAAACTCTAGAGAGAGAAAGACTTTTGTTTTAAAATTAATAAAAGAAGTGGAAAAAGGAAAGGAACGAAATGGATTAGGGAAACTGACACTAGGGCAAGGATTGCCTGTGTTGCCCCTTGCCACTCATACTCTACCGTGTGGAGACAATTTTGCCACATGGCACGGGGTTGTGCGGACATCATATTGACAAAATTACTCTTTTGGCAAATTTTTAGATCTTTTTGAGTTTTTGGAGGTAAAAAGTTTTGCAAAAGTTTTCTCATACTTAAAATATATAGATACGTAAATGAACTAACCTTTGGAGCAATTAATAAGTTCCATTGCATAATAAGACCAACTTTTAGTGAACAGAATGCAAATAAGATGATTCCCTCCAAATTTTTTTTTTTTGTTATTTTAGATCTAGTGAATATAACCATGGTACTGCTTTTCGATAAATTTTTATCTAATTGTTGGCTTTGGTTTTGGTTTCATGCATATACTTTCATAATATGATATAAAATGATTTTTTTTTCATTAGTAAGATATTTATGACTCTATTCTTAATAAATTGTGCGAGATATAGTAAACCATTTTTATAGCCATTAAAAATATTAAAACACTATAAAACTAACATTTTATTCAAGTTTAATAAAAAAAAATTCCAATGCCAATGTGCTAGTGGTGTGCTACTGGCACGACATTGGCATGTCCTATACTACTGTGCCAACGGCTCAGTGTCACGGGTCAATCGTTAGGGCTCGACCGTGACGCTCTTGGGGGCCATATTTGGTAGTCATTGAGTTAACGAAGCTATGGAGTTGCGGAGTTGAAGCGTTCCGTCAGGTTGGAGCCGCTGTCAAGTCTACGGAGGCAATTCTCTAGCAATGGCCTATGCCATGGCAAGGATTTTGGTACCGCATGCGGGGTTTCAAAACGTACCCCTCGGTGAGCACCTTTGTACCCTGGGGTGCCAAAGGGCTGGATGTCCTGCATGGTATATAGGAGGAGGGGTGGACACAGCGTAGAGTGGCCCCGACTTCCCCGCCGACTCATAGGACATGGGTCGTCCCTTGGCTAGCGGAGTAGTCAAGCCTAGTGTTTCGTGTGACCGTGCAACGGATGGTTGAAGGGTCACGGGCCTAGGGCAATGTCGGAGACAGAGGTCGACGACATTGTGGAGCGGGAAGCACCCGGGAGGCTTTGCTCCTAGGTTCGCTTGCACTACCTTATGTTGGCTCGGATCTCTGTGAGGGAGCGCATGAGCGGATGAGGGTTAGTCTTGCGACGGATGGCCCGCCGTAGAGGGCAAGGCTCGTGAAGGCAAGTGTGCTGAGCGGGGATTCGCAGGGCGCGGTGCCTGCGAAGGCTTAAGGAGATGGATCTCTGTAGGATCGCCAAAGGGAGGCACGTCGAAGGAGACTCGTGAGGCGCGTAGGTCTTGGAGACTCGAGAGGGGCGAAACCCAGCAAGGCAAACAGTATCGGTATCCGTATGGTGAACCTTGAGAGACTGGACCATTGGTGTGCGGCCAGACGTGGTCGAGCCATGGAGGGGTCAGATGGGTTGCGACGCGGAGCGAGACCGGCTTGTTTGTATGGGGCCTTATGTGGCGAAACTATGGACATCGAGGGCGCGGAGCGCCATGGCAATGCGAGGTCGTGGGGACGGTCGAAGAGCACGGTGTGGGCTTATTGGCTTCCTTGCCAGGAGCGTCGAGGGCACGTGTGCCGTACGGGTCGCATGTGAAGCACGGATGTGCAGAGCATGGGCGTGCGGGGTGTCGCGCGGGTCGCTGGCGTTGGAAGACAGATGAGCTTGTGGCGCACACTTGGGTAGCTGCTTTGACGTGGGTCTTTGGACTGAGCGAGCAGGCCGCGCGTAGGCGGTATGGCCGTGGATGCTGTCGGGCGCATGAGGCACAATGGTGGAAAGTGACCTAGCTTGGTGGCCAGCCTCAGTATTGGGGTTGCTCGTTGGGGAACTCGTGGAGTCCGACGAGGGGTTCGATCAGGCGATTGGTTGAGCTGTCAGTCTGGCGCAGGAGCAAGCTTGGCAAATGCTTGGATTGGTATTCCGCTGTTAAGTTTGGGAGACTTGTCCGTGGTTAGGACTTGGGGAAGGCTTGCCCATCTTCGAGCAGGAAGGGGGCGCCGCACGGGCTTTACGAAGAAAAAAAGTTATGTCCGTGACATTAGGCTATAAATCATACATCAGATCACATTGGTTTTGCTCATACTAAAGCATAATACCATTGGATTAGGAGCTTTAATCTCTCTCCAATGCTTATCACTAATTAAAAAGATAGCGATCACCATGAATTGGCTAAAAGGTCTTTCCAAACAAGAAAATGGCACTGAGCAACACTAGTTATCTTTGCAGGAAAGGTGCCGCATACTTGACTTACATACCTACAGAAATTAGTCAGCATCACATTTTGAATCACTCTTGCCTGCCTGGTGCTTAAATGCTCTTGACTTTGACTATTAGAACTAATGCAATGCAAAATCTAGTTCTAGGTCTGAAGGAAAAAATCAGCCAACTCACAGAAGTCATTCTCTCCTGCAAAGTCTACCATCTTGCAGTATTTCAATCAATTTTTTCTGCTATTTCGTTTATCTTTGATGTTAGCTTTACCAGTATAAATTCTGCTGTTGTTGTTTCTTTTGCTTCTGCATCATGTAGCCTATGCTTCATTTTGCTAAGATATACAGTTTTTCACTCTATCACTTCTATTTCAGAGCAAATCTCTGCTCAATCAAGCTTATGAAAGCTGTGTGATTTTGGATTTGCTCCTTATTAACTTTTCTGTTTGTATCAAAAGGTCGGTGTGAATGTGCTGATGGCACAGGTTGGTTGCTATGTTCCATGTGATCGGGCAAGTGTTAGCATTCGAGATTGCATTTTTGCACGAGTTGGGGCTGGTGATTGCCAGGTAAGTTTGTCAGTTAATACCATCTTCTCTCACTGTAAGTAAATGGTAGAAAAAGTTTTATTAGATTTTCAAATATAAGAATACAAGAAATTATCTACTTCACGGCTATTTTATACTTTAACAAGCCTATCCAGTAGCCTTGAATGGTTCTTGTATTGCTTTTTAAGTTGAAGGCACGTCGGTATACTTAGCACTGTTCAGAGAACAATTTTGTTAGTTTGTTTACACAGCTAGAGTAACAACGTTCCATCTGATATACTAGGTAATGACCTCATATTGAAGCCATGTTATTAATGTTAAAATAATATGTTACCTACAATGTGGAATAATTTGGTGCATGGTACTGGAACTAGAAAAATGAGTGCTACTTTCCTTAGAACATGGTGCTTTTGTTCGCTTACCAGAAATAAAGTACATATATTTGCAAAAAGTAAAGTACATATATTTGCAACTTGAAATCTGTTTCAATATATATGTCTGCATATGAATCAAATGTTCTCAAATGGACAATTTTAATGATATGGGGCATTTTCTTGTTTAACAGTTAAACATTATTTAAGTTAAAGGCATTTGGATTTACGTAGTTGAAATTTGGCAGTAAAGCTAGTCTAGTGAGAGGAGAAACATTAGTATCGGCCACAACAATTGCCGAGGAGATTTTGTCGCCTCTCTGTGGACAGTTTCCAGATAGTAGCTTCCAGTGGAAAGTTCCGACATCATCTTTTGTGGAAAGATGCAAAATGTATTCCAAGGCTAAGAAAAAGATTTCCTAAATAGAAATATGGTCTACGGCAGAACTAATGCTCGTACGGCGAACTTGCCTTACAATTGATTTACGGTTATGTCAATCCAAATGTCCCTTGGTTATTTTGGTGAGAAAATATTCGTCTAGATCAGCATCTGATTTTCAAAAGAGGTACTAGGTTAGAAAGGCATATTTAGTTGACACCGTTCAATTGTCTTTACTTGGTGCATGTGTAAAAGAGGTCCAAAAGTTAGAAAATTCTAGATATTTTGAATCTTAGATCACATAAAATAATTTGGGTCTTTGGTATAGAAGTCCTAACATTGAACTTTACTCAACAGTAGTAGCTTTGTCTGTATTCGTGCATGCTTGCATGCATGAATGGATGGATAGGATTGATGGATGGATAAATGGATGAATAGATAGATGGATGCATAGATGGGTAAATATGTAGAGAGAGAGAACATCATAACATAGTTTTTTCACTTTATTTTGTAACTGTCATCATACAGCAATTTATTCACTTTTTTTTTTTTTTTTACTTTGAGAACAAAATTTATTCACTTTTTTTTTTGTTTTTACTGTTGATTTTGCAGCTTCGTGGAGTTTCCACCTTCATGCAAGAAATGCTTGAAACTGCATCCATCTTAAAAGGTGCCTCAGAGAAGTCACTCATAATTATTGATGAATTGGGCCGTGGTACATCTACATATGATGGATTTGGTCTGTTCCATTGCCTTGCTGCTGTGTCATTTATATTTATGAATAATTAGCCCTTAAATAATCTATTATTTGCTTGAATCTTGATTTGCATTAGAAAATAGAAATTGTAATGTATAAGTGTTATGTAAATTAGTTTGACTTTAATCTATTTAGGTCATGTCTGTACAGTCTCATTTACACACTAAATATGTATTAGTTCTGTCAGAATTACGTCAACAAAAGTCACTATTCTTGGTGTTAAATGGTTGTGTTTTTCCATGAGTAGGAATGGCTAGTTTTATTTTATGATTATATTCTTTATTTATTAGATGAAGATCGCTTTTTAATTGAAACCAATGATCTTTAATATTCTGCTTGTGTGATGTCTCCGGTGATGTCTTTGGTGCATGTATCAGCTTTTCAATGACTAATTGCCTTTCCTCATTTATATAGGCCTATGTTCTTCAAGCTTCATTTTTCTTCCAATATCAAGGCTGTGAGCTTTTCTATGATTTTCTAATTTGCAACATAAAAAAACAGTATAGAATGTAGCCAGAACTCTACTAGGATTGTTGCAACGCTGGAAATGTGAAAACTATATTGACTTGCTAGGTTCCACCATAGACATCTCTAAATTAGATTTATGTTGTAATATTGGTTTCGCATTTTTCTCTAAATTTGTCCTCAATGACAGCTGCATTAGATTTCTTCCTAGGTACGTAGTGTGCTTGTTCTTGAAGTTGCTCTGGTTTTTCAGTCAATAAAAGTTTCAGATTTTATGTTATTTCAAACATTCTCTTTTTCACTTCTTTACTCAGGTCTTGCTTGGGCAATATGTGAGCACCTTGTTGATGAGACCAAAGCACCGACTTTATTTGCAACTCATTTTCATGAATTGACTGCATTGGCTCATGCCAATGGTCATGAGTCTCACAGCTCCTCCCGCTGCGGAGTGGCAAACTATCATGTTGGGGCTCACATAGATCCATCAAGTCGCAAGTTAACGATGCTTTATAAGGTACTAACCTTCATCATATTGGATATAGGGCATTGGACTCTTTACAATTTCGTACTTTGATATTTCTCCAATTTCCTGTTATTAGTTGTTTATCTTGTATATGTAGTCTAATAAAAGGGAGACTCCTACAACAATACTGACACGACATTCTTGAAGTGGGTAACTAATGTTTTAGTTACATAGAGAATGTTGATAACTTCCAATTTGCTAGAACAAAGTTAACAAGAAAAATATGCTAATAACGTCTGATCTTTGGCAAAGAATAATGCTCTAGTTGTCGTTAGATAGTATATGCTTATAGAAGGGCTGCCATGCCAATGGCACCAGCAGCTGGTGCTTGCCTGTTGATAGTTTGACATATATCGACCTAGTTGTTGCAATAACCTGCTGTTTTTCTCATTGTCGTGATTATCTGCTGTGCTTGTCTGTTGTAGAAGACTTGCATGTTGGCTATTTATTATTGGCTAAAATAGGTGAAACTTACTGTCCTGTGACAATAGGACTAGGAGACGAAGAAGTTGAGTTGGGTGAACCTAATAAGTTGAGTGGGCCTGCGATGCAGAATAGACATAATAGTAAGAGACCAAATAGTAGACCAACGTCCAGGTGGTGAGCCTAATAAGTTGAGTGGAGCTGTGGTCCATAATAAGACCTAACGGCAAAAGACCCAATAATAGACCCAACGTCCAGGTGGGACCGAAGCCCATGAGCGCTATGGTTGAGCCTATAAATGCGATTGGTGTGCTCTTCCTATAAGCATGTGCTTTTGGGATAGTTGGGTAGCACTTACGATCCACAAGTGGTATCAAAGACAGTGGCATGAGTTTGATTCCGACATGCTGCATTAATGTTGCAGATATTTTTTTTTGGGGGAGGGCTAAAATATGTACGACTTCCTGTCCCGTGACAATTGGCTTAGGAGACTAATATGTGGAGTTGGGTGAGCCCAGTAAGCTAAGTGGGAATGTGGTCCACAATAGACCTAATGGCAAGAGACCTAACAATAAACCCAACGTCCAAATGGATTGAGTTAGATCGAAGCTCTTGAGCGTTGTAGTTGAGCCTGTAAGTGCGATAGTTGCATTCCTATAAGCATGTATTTTTGGGATCGTTGATTAGCGCTTACAATCCACATTGCAATCCTTCCCTGATTTCAATACCATAAGGAGGTCATGAGGCTAAATCCTTCTGTTTGGCCGGAATGAATCCAAAGTTGAAAGATTTGAACTGTTAGATTTGTCCATTGTTTAAATTTCATGTTCTACAAATTTATATTATGTATGATTGAATTTGAATCAGTGTGCTTATATATCCAAATTGAACATAATTGTTTGACAAGACTAGTATGGTTGGCTGGCTGTTGGTATTGTTATTATGACCTGTCAGAACTTTTCCAGAATGTTTTAGCATTGCTGCAAAGATTTTACAATGGAACTTTTCCAAAAGGTTTTAAATCATTTCAAAAAGTGCTCAGGGCTGGGAGGAATTAATAAGACTCCCTACAAGACTCCAACAGGGCTGGGGGGTGGGTGGTGGGATGAGATAGAAAACTAAAAATAAAGAAAATATGCCTGCCCCTGGCTATATGGAAATTATTGCCATACTTATAGATAAAAAAAGAATCATTTAGCTTACTTTAGTTATTTGGATGTAAGACATCACTGATGTACTTGACTATCTTGGCATTATGCAACTCCAGTGAATTTTTTTTAGCACAATACTGGCTGGTTTATAGCTGTTGCTTTATTGGCATTGATTGAGTAATACCACTTTAAGGATCTTTCCTCTTATTGACTTATTTGTCCCTTTCTAGGTCGAACCTGGTGCTTGCGATCAAAGTTTTGGTATTCATGTGGCAGAGTTTGCTAACTTTCCTGAAGCTGTTGTTACTCTTGCAAGAAGCAAAGCTGAGGAGTTAGAAGATTTTTCCTCTACACCTGTATGTGAAAATTCAAAAGAAGAGGTATGATGTATCTTTGAGTACTTTCTCCAGTCTGTTTGCCCCCAACAATTAATTATCGCTCGCCGCATCCTATAGGCAAAAATTTGTTTGCACATTTTCTATATTTATCTTATATTTAAGATTTTATCAAGAATTGCACAGAAATCCAAGTTTGGAGGGTTTCATCCATTTCTTTCACCTTTTAATATCTTCCTAAACTTTCCCTTAACTTCTGTTAACTCTGGTGGAGTATTTGCTGCTTTGCATACACTTTCTCTTATTATTTTCATTAGAATATACTCCTATTATTATTACACATTATCCCAGATATCTCTATATTTCAGAGCGAAAACTCTTTCTCCCTTACATCATTTTCCTTCACTCCAACTTTCTTTATTTTCTCCCCTTAACTAACCTTCTTTCTTGTTCCATTGTTTCATTGTACTTTTAAGTTAGGTTTTGGAGCTCCCTCAGATCCTTTATCTTCATTTATGTACTTTTCACTGTTGCTTTTCCATTTCTACCTCCAAATTTATGAAATATGTGCTTGGAGTGTCACAATCCCTGCAATGAGTTGCACGCGGTTATTATATAAGTATTATAATTACAAATATAATTGTTTATATATTTAATTTTAAATAATGTTTAATTTTTTAAAATATTTAGGGATATGCCTATTTTTAGTTCGAAATAACAGAAAATAACAGTAAATTAGAAAAGAAAAAGAATAAATTTGGATGGAGAACAACAGGAAGAGACGTAAAGCAACTTTAAAAAAATCTTATAACTGTGCCAAAATAAAGTAAAATAAAATAATTGAACTAAAATGCAAAAAGTGAACATGAGAAATAAGAGAGATCAAGTATGTAAGAAGAGAGTAAAAGGGATGATTACTGTATTCACATGAAAGAGATGAATGCAAGGCTTATTTAGGGAGTGGGATAAATTTATTTGTAGAGATTTTATTAGAATGTAGTAGATAAATTATTAATTCAATTAGATTATATTATAATAGATATTTAGATATGTCGGATCTAACTCTATTTAAAGTTTGAATATAACGTTTGTAATTTAATATAAACATAATTAACTGTTTAATTGTTACATACCTATAGTATTTAAAGGTCACAGTAGTTCTACATATTGCACTACATGGCACAATATGGTGCACTGGATATTAGGGGCCGTTAGGCCCTGCTTAATTTTGCGCATTGCATACAAGCCCGCGTCTATGGGTGTTTGGAAGAAAATTAGAGATCAACTTATGCTGCAAGGAAATGCCCAATTAGCATTGCGGAACTCAACCATAGAATCTCCGGATGCGGAGGTTCTGTGGTGCGTTGGCTAAACAACCAACAGGTAGAATATTAAAGTATCTCTTATTCCCAATTTACCCATTAATCTCTAGACTTATATAAATACTTGCCAACAATAAGCAACCGAAAATCAAAACTAATATAAACAATATTTGTCCCTAGATGCAGTAAACTAATTAATCTTTCTCTAATTTAATTAATTAATTAATTAATCAATATAGTTAAATATCAATTGCCTCCGAATTAAATTACTTACTATAATTAATGGACCAATTTAATTAATTGCCTCTTTTATTGCTAATCACTTCCAAATTAAGCCTTGTTAATTAATTTATCCCTACATGACCTTAGATTTGCATTGTTGCACCAAATATGGAGAATTATTGTATAATTTGTAATTGTTATGTATTGTCAATATAGTAATTAATTAATATATAATTAATGTATACATAAATTATTAATAATCTTTTCAAACAATTAATTAATACATAAATTAATTAATGTATACATAACTAGTCCAGTCTAATAAATTATCACTAAATTGGTTATCTTTTAACTCATTTTTTTCCAATAAATAATTTTCAATTGTTATTTTTCTCATAACACAAAGGGTAATTTGGTATTCAACAGTTTTTATTAATGACATATATTTACCAAACAAATTTTCGTTGTCTAGAATACTTTTATACTAGATGTAACGCCCCAATAGTCCCACATCGGATGAGAAAGTGATTCTAATTAGAATATATGAGGCCTCACAAATTAGTAATAATAACTGGGCTTAAGTATTTTGAGCCTGTGGTTTGGCCCAACGAGTTATTGTTGCTAGCGGGTCGAGTCGTTACAATTGGTATTAAAGTCGAATACCATCCGGAAGTGTGAGAGCTAAGTGCTATGCGGGGCAAAGTGCTACACTAATTGATTTGGTGGGAGCCACCTCTTGAACATGTAGGAGCCACCTCTAAAATCTTACATCGCTTAGAATCCTATCATCATTGTTTGAAGGATATTTATTTTCAACAGTTCATTTTTGTGCCCACTTGACGCACAAGAGAACAACATAGGAAAAAAAACATGAAATTTTATTTCTAGATATTTCAAGTGATCTATATCATGTTCAACGATGTTGATCGTCAATTTGAAGGCTCCATCATCGAAAATAAATTAATAACAACGAAGTCCGTTTGTTGTTAATAGCATTCTAGCTGAACACTATATATATGTAGTCCGGCTACTATATTATCGATAGTACCAAACGCTTGGTACTACTGAGTTTTTCGCCGTTAGATATACTCTGAACATTTTCACCCTTTAGATCATACTATTTAACCAGCAATCCACTCAACCTTAGGGGACCACTATCATCCTAATTGCACATCCCTTCATCCAAGGGCCGAAAACCGAATAGCACCAAACGCTTGGTACTGTTAATAGTATATTAGCCTAATTCTATATATATATAGAGTTGGGCTAGAATACTATTGATAGCAAATGACCTTTTTTGCTATCAAGTTTTTAGCCTTTGGATCAATTTTTTTCATCATTTCTAACCATTGAATTAAATATTATAACCTGGTAGGGACCACTCAACCCTAGGGGACCACTCAACCGTACGGGACAAATATCATCCTAACCCTACAATTTCTCATCTAAGGATTAAAAACTTGATAGCAAAAAGCGCCTTTTGCTATCAATAGTATTCCAGCCTAGCTCTCTCTCTCTCTCTCTCTCTCTCTCTCTCTCTCTCTATATATATATATATATATATATATATATATATAGAGTGAGGCTACTATGCTTTTGGAAGTACGGAGCCTTCCGTGCTTCCAGATCGTTTTCCATGTTGCGACTTTTAATCGTCGATCGGCTCCGTTAAACTTAATCTAGAGTATTTGAAGTACCTAGAAAATAAATTTTATGATTTTTCGATATCATTTGCCTAGTGATCGAATGGGCTCAAAATCAATAATTTTAATGGCCGTAGTGAGCCGTTTGCAAGTTTAACGGTGTAGAAATATCCAAATCACGTGAAATTTTGATAGAAAATTCTTTATAATATATAAAACAAGATCAATATCTTTGATCTAAAATTTTAATGTCATATTATCATGTTTTGTAAGATTTTTATTTTTAGCTGTTAATTTTGAGTCTCTTCGTTCACTAGGCAAATAATATTGAAAAATCGCATAATTTATTTTCTAGGTACTTCAAATACTCTAGATCAAGTTTAACGGAGCCGATCGACGATTCGAAAGTCGCAACATGGAAAATGACCTGAAAGCACGGAAGGCTCTGTGCTTCGAGAAGCATAGTAGCCTCACTCTATATATATATATATATATATTAGGGCTACTATACTCTTTGTGAGTGCAGAGGCCTTCGTATTCAAAGTCCATTTTCGATGATGAAGCTTTCAAATCGACGATCCATACCATTAAATATGATAAAAAAAAATTGAAGTATCTAGAAATCAAATTTCGTAATTTTTCAAATTTGTAATAAAATTCATTAAGTGGTTTTGTAATTTTTTGAATTTATAATAAAATCCATTGAGTGGGTATAAAATGACCCATCAAAATCGAACGATCTCCTAAAGATAGGGAATATAGTTTTTAAATTCGAGATCGGAGTTATTGATCTTGATCTATGTAGGAAATAGAATTTTCTATTAAAATTCATCTAATTTTTATTCTTTTACAACGTTTACTCGGAAACGCTCTATATCGGTCGTTAAGAATGTCAATTTGAGGCCCTTTGATCATAATGTATATAACATGAGAAACTTGTGAAATTTGGTTTCTAGATTATTTAAATGCTCTAAATTATGTTTAATGGTATGGTTCATTGATTTGAAGTTCTATCATTGAAAGCGACTTATGAATACGAAGGCAATCGTACTCATAACAATATAGTAGCCGTATATATATATATATATATATATATAGTTGAGCTAGAATACTCTCAAAAGCACCAAGGGGTTGGTGCTTTTGAGTTTTTAGCCATTGGATGGAAAGATATAGGGTTGAGATGATAGTGGTAGGTGGAATAGTGTTTAATCCAAAGGTTATTAGTAATTAAGGAGTAGATCTAAGGGCTAGAAACTCAAAAGCACCAAGGGGTTGGTGCTTTTGAAAGTATTCTAGCTCAATTCTATATATATATATATATATATATATATATATATATATAGTTGAGCTATAATACTATCGATAGCAAACGAGCTTCGTTGCCACCCATTTGTTTTCGATGATAAAGCCTCCAAATCGACGATCAACACCGTTGAACATGATCTATACCATTTGAAGTGTTTAGAAAAATTTCATACATTTCCGATATTGTTTTCTTATCCATCGAGTGGACACAAAAATGAACGGCTGAAACTGAATTTTCTTTAAAAAATGATGATAGGAGTCTTGTAATCAAGATCAAGAGTATAGATCTTGTTTTAAATAGTTCAAAGAATTTTGTAACAAAAATTCAATTGATTCGGGTATCTTTACGCCGTTAAACGAGAAAACGCCTCATATCGACCATTAAAATTATAAAATTTTAAACCCTTTGATCATTAGGCAAATGATGTCGTAAAGATTTGAAATTTGATTTCTAAACACTTTAAGTGGTATAGATCATGTTCAACAGTGCCGATCGTCGATTTGGAGGCTCAATCATCGAAAACAAATGGGTGGCAACGGAGCCCATTTGTTATCGATAGTATTATAGCTCAAATATATATATATATATATATATATATATATATATATATTCCAACTTACAATGAGACCGGCCTTGTGTTTATAGGCCCCAAAATTCTTAAGTTCTAATCCGACTAGGAGAAAAATAATAATGAATCAGAATCCTAGTAACGATATCCCTGATAAAACTAATCCTAATATTAATCGTAACACAAGTAGTGCTTTTATTGAGCTTGCACATTTAATAAACAAGCTAACTTGAGCCGGGATTTAGGCTTGGTTAGGCAGACAAGTTGATATTGAATATTGGATCAGCTTGCTCGAATTTAGCTCAAGATAGCTATTTTGAGCCAAGCCTTGTTTGCCTCAGATCGTTTGAGCTTGGCTTGCTTTCACTCTTATGTGCCATGATTACTCTGTCAGCTCATTTTGGTATTTCTGATTGTTGCATTTTATTATATTAAACTTCCACACATAGTTTCCTATGCAGTTTATGATTAAAAGAACCAAATTTTGAGAAAAGAGCGTGATAAACCTTCATATTACCCGGACAGTAATATGGACAGGCTTTATAATTATACGGACATGTTTGCTGTTCTGAATAATTGTTTTATATTTGTACATTACTTTGAGAAGTTCATTTCGTGGCTGGCTTTCCTGAAACTTTTGCAACACAGGCGTTTTCTTTGTTGATTTGAAGTCTTGAAAGTTTTTATGGCCTGGTAGACAGCAAAAAGCTATATATTTTCTCCAAATGAAAATATTGTTTATATTCACTAGAACTTAGTTTCAACTTGCAACTTCTCTCCTGATGAAATGATTTGTTTGCATGTGACAAGATTGAAGATGCTAAATTAGAAATTATGGTCTTTGTATTATCAGATGAATGTTTATGAAGCAAAGGGGTTCAGCAATTTTGTTGTCAGTTTCTGTTCAGTTTTCTTAATATAAACTGAACACACCTGTAGGCCATGGCTGATTTGCTAGGCTTAGTTCAAGAGCCCCTGTAGGAAGTTGAGCACTTTTGAACCACCTTGTTCTCTCGACATTGAATTTTTTGTGCTCTTGGGTAATTCTATATAGAGGGATTTCATATTTGATCGACAGTTTATTCGTAGAGAACGACCAGGCCACATTCAAAAGGATTTGGGTTCCAATACTTCAGAAAAGCGATGCTGGAGGATCTAGATTGACTATCCGTACCATTGGAGATGATCCAGAGTGTATGAAATTATTAGAAACCAAATTTAATTGGTTTGGATGTTCTTACTAATGCATTAGTGGAGACAAAATGAACGGTGCAAATTAAATAGCCTTCTTAAGCTTTGTTTAGGTGTTCCCAATCGAAAATGTTAAGTGATTATTTTTGGTCTTGGCATCTGAAAATAAACTCCATTGTGCTCTTTAACAATTAAAGGAGCAAGCATGCTCTATTAATCGTCAAGTGTCAATTGGGAGACCACTTGATGCATAGGTGAAATTCAGTGATAAATTATTAGTTTTACTCACTAATACTCAAAATTGCAGGCAATGAGATTGATAGTCAATTTAAATCCTCTAGGATTGATTTTGAGACAGATTTGAACAAGATACCTTTCTAGTGTAGCCTATCCCAGATCCTTTCTAGTGTACGTGAATGGATTTTCAATTGAAAACCAAGGTATTATTAATTTTGATCTAGATAGTTGAACTTATTTGCCAACTAAACACTAATTTGGGATGTCTTAAACCATCATACGTGCAAACACTTCAAATCTTATTTTAAAATTGTCTCAAAATAATGAGTTTTAAGTAAATAATTTCCAAAAATCATGACTTTTGGTTCTAAGAAAATAGCAGATTGGTCTGGTGGGGTCTGCACTTGTGAGTCGAGACCTCTTGGCTTGATACCAGAGTAAACAACCTCTCTACAGCCTTCAGCTATTACCAGTGTTTCATCATTTTATTCTCGATAAAAGAAATGTTATTGTGAAGCGTGTCCTTTCTGAATCGGCAATGTCATTCATATAAATTCATCTCAATACTAGGAAGTTCAAATTTTTATGTAAGCAGCCGTTAGTAAGTTAATGGCATATGTTTGTTCAGTGTAATTCTTTACATGTAGATTTTATAATAGATAGTAAGAGTGGTGCTCACCCCTGATTCTGGTGATCATCTTGTGACTGACAGGTCGGATCGAAACGCAAGAGAGTATTTTCCCCAGACGACTTGGCTAGAGGGGCAGCTCGCGCTCATCGTTTCTTGCGGGATTTCTCTTCTTTGCCTTTGGATCAGATGGACTTCAACAAGGCCATGAGACATGTTAGCCAACTCAGATCTGATCTGGAGAAAGATGCAGCTAGCATTCCGTGGCTTCAGCAGTTCTTCTAACTCGGAAGTGGCGTAAATACATGAAACTGTATTTTCTTTCTTTTTGGGTGTGGTGATGCAGGATTTGTGAATCCTGCTGTATTTAGTTATTTTTGTGAATGTTTATCATCCTGATACTTTCTAGTGTTATTTAAGGATGAAATGGTGCCTACAATTTAGGGGAAATGTGCCAGAGCATGCCTGAACATTTGCTCAGTTGTATATAATCATCGAAACTTTAAACTGAATGAGCAGCATGAACTCTGTAATTGTTTCAAGCAAACTGTCCAGCCCTAAATTCTGTTGATTTTTCTTATTATCTTCAATCAAATAAAAAGACAAATTACTCGAATGCCCCCTCTGACTGCTTGGATAATTTTATGGGTAATTCGGTCATTTGGTCTCATGTGATTGGAGATAAAGAGAATATCAATGATCTGGGCTAGGCGGTTTATCGCAATAATTACGAAGTTTGTGCTTCTTATTTTTGTTTTTCTGAAGTTTGGGTGGCACTCTATGGTTGAGCTAATGTTCTGGGGCCTGGCGTATGTTTTCCTCTTAAATTTTGTGCATATTTTACTGCAGATCCGGTCAAGGTAGATACTTACAAGTGCTGTACAACCATGTAGCAGATTCTGTCGTCGACTAGGGAACGAACTAGGGGGTGCTGTGGGCCTCGAGATCGTGGTCTACTAGCTTTTCTTTGTTGTCTGCTTGGTTCTCCTCTCTTCCTCTTGTTCATTCATGTTGTGATGGTGGTTGTGATTGTGCTCCATCTTCTGGTAGTGTTCTCAATCGTCTTCACCGTCTCCTTCACCTTCATCTTCAGGACGGCATTCTTTTATGCGGTATCAGAAAATGGTACTTCGCGCCACGGCTTTCCTCCCGTGCGTGTCATAATAATTTCGATGCTTGGGTGCAAAACTAGGTGCGCTGCTACGACTCGGCAATTTTTTTATGCAATTTTCTATGACGTAAAATAGAGGGTCCAAATATCTGTGTTTAACCAAGAATTATTACTATACTAGTTAAGGAACCCGTGCTACGCAACGGGTTCATTTATCTTCTTTATAAATAATAATATATTTTAGATAAATATATCTTCTTTATAAATATATTTTTTATAAAGTAAATAATAATATTTTTTAGTTAAATAAATAAGAACGTTATATCAGATATGCAACTTTTAATTACAAACAATAATGTTGCTATTTTTCAACACCGCCATTTCGTCAAAAAGAAAATAAACATGTATAAACAAAGAGCTGTTAGTTAGCACAGTTAGTTAGTAGACAGCACCATAAACACTGCAAGCAAATGAACAATGGCAAAATAGGCGCACCTTTTTTTTTCAAAGAACAGAGCCAACCCGCCTAGTAATACGACAAACGACGTATACCCACATACAGTAAGAAACAGAGGACGCAAAAGAGATTAGTATACATGAAGGGAATAAAAGAGCCTATAAGAAGGAGGGAGGATAAAACGGCTCTTCCACACCTCACGATACCAGCGCCAAACCAAAGCAACAAAGGCAACAGAACAACCAAGCGATAACCAAAGAGAAGAGTAAAAAAGCAAAAAAGTTAGAAGGAGAGCAAAAGCAGAGGTGCTATGTCACGCCCCGAACCCGATCCTTTTGGCCGGTTCGAGAGTGTGAAACAGACGCCGAACGGACAGATCTGCTCCCTGTCCGCCAAGTCGACACAAGCAACAGGTACAGATAGAATATAAAACTTGGCATAAGCGAAGCATACACATGGCTTGCACAAGCAGCAATAGCCAAGAGTGAAAGTAAAAACAACTACACTATAGAAACTATTACAACTTTGCATATTTCTTTTTACATCTATTTCACCCAAAATATAGACTTTGAATTTAAAGTAAATATCCCTAATCATTTATTAAGTAGTTCGTCATCGAGATACAAAAGTGATATAATAAAGGGTAGTCAACTAAGGTCAAATGAACAACTCGGCGCGGTCCTCTATCTAGGCCGATGCCTTACAGCGATCGTCCGCCGCTCGCTGGTCCCGGTCTGTGGAAATGGGGTGTGAAACTACCAACGGAAGTCCCAGTGGGTTCGGCAACCAACCACGCTGACGTATACCCACTAGGTCTAATGCAGGCATAATAGAATAAAGGAAAGTAAAGTAACATCTAACAAATGCACGCTAATATGCCTGAACCATATAAAATGCGATGCTCATATAATACTCATGATGCTGCAAGATCATAGTTGCTTTACCACAATTTCTTGGCTAACCGCAGTAGGTTTCGTCTCAACAACTCACAACCAATCCAATATTCGGGGAGTACTCGCTTCAACCTGATGGACCGCCCTCTGGGAGATACTGCTACAACCAAGTGATGTGACATCCGGAGCACATCGGCCCGAGGGAGAGCTACCACAACCTCGAGCAAGAACTAATGGTGAATACGATCAATCCTACATTCGAGGATTCCAAGTTCAATCCATTCTTAACTTTAAAGAAGACGATGTTCATGACTCTAACCTAAGGTTGAATGTCATAATATCCTCGGTCGTTCTTGTTCTTTTGCATTCTTTTCTATCACCATGTCATATCGCTATCAAGTTCTGTACTCATGCACATCTTGTTTACTAAGTGATTCTATATTCTTGTTCTCGACGTCAAAATGCACACTGTTACTAGTGTTTAAACTCGTCGATGTCACTTGCGAAATCTATGCATAGTGTACTTTTGTTTTACTAACCCTTCTAGATTCTTGTCACAATCATGCATACATAGGATTTAAATCTCACATTACTTTCAAACATTCAACATGCAATTGAACATACAATTATTCAAATAAAGCTCACAATTTAACCTACTATGCAAAGGCTCAAATTACTCAGTATGCTCAAAACACTGACACTTAGCATAGAGATTTTCGATATCCTGGAATGCACGACACCCACTCGAGGGGTAGTAGTAAGCAAAGGTTGAAGTCTCGTGGCGCCACCACGGACGTCGAACTCAGGTGTCTACCCAAAAAATTGGCCAATTAAAGGCCTAATGATAACATGAACTATATATTCCAACATTTTTCGAATGCTTAAACGGAAGTGTCCAACGCGTTTAGGACACCCGCCAATTAGGTTTCTACGGGTTGAATTTGTCCCCGAAATCCTAGGGCAAAAGCCCCAATTTTCAAACTAACAATGTCATTTTGGCATATCTCCGAGATCGATCTCAAATTGCTAAGCAAAAGATACTTAGAATCAACCTAGAAGCTTCTAATACCCTCCTTAACCATTTGAACCATCCTAGGGCATCTACTTTGAGCCTAGTGATCCACATGAGAGGCTTATGAAAACCATGGATTTCATGGTTCATGGTCCAAGGTTTATGTCACGCCCCGACACCGATCTTTGCCCGTTCGAGGGTGTGAAACAGACGCCGAACGACAGAACATCCCTGTCCGCCCACGGCTCAACAACAGGTACAGCTGAGTATAGAGATTTCATAGCGGAAGCATACACGACGGCTTGGCAGAAGGCACAATGAGCCAAGCGTGAAAGTAACAATTACATTAATAAAATTATCAAACCACTTTGCATCAATTTCTTTTTACATCTCATTTACACCAAAATATAATTTTTGACTTTAAAGCTAAATATCCATACATCATCACATACAGTACGTTCGTCAACAAGGTACAAAAGATGATATATATAAAGGGTATGCAGCAAAGTAAATGAACAACTCGGCGGTCTCTATCTAGGGGCGGATGCCTTACCGCGTCGTCGCCGACGGCTCGCTGGGTCCGGCTCTGTGGAAAAGGGGTGTGAGAACTATAACGAAGTTTCCCAGTGGGTTGGAACCATCCACGCCGACTATCCCACTAGGTCTAATCAGCATAATAGAATAAAAGAAATAAGTATCTCATCTAACAAATGCAGGCTATATCCTGAAAATAAAAATGCGATGCTCGATATAATACTCATGATGCATGCAAGATATAGTTAGCTTTATGCCCAATCTCTGCGAACCCGTAGGTTCCCCTCAAAACAAACTCACAACTCATAATCCCAATATTCGGAGCGATACTGCTACACCCGATGGGACATTGCTCTGGGAGATACTCGCTTAAACCAGTGATGTCGACTCCGGAGCACATCGCGAGGGGGAGCTATCCGCAACGCTCAACCGCAGATGGCTAATGTGAGTATCGTTACCTCCTACATCGAGGATTACAAGTTCAATCCATTCCTTACTAAGGAAGACTATGCTTCAAATATCTTAACACTAGGTTGAAATGTCATACTATATTTCGGTCAGTTTCTTGTCGCTTGCCTCTTTCTATTCAACCAATGTCATATGCGCTATCAAGTTCTTGTACTCATCGCCACACTTGTTACTAAGTGGTTTCTGACCTCGCGCTGTCACTTGCTAAATCTATGTCAAAGTGTCGCTTTTCGTTTACCTAACGCCTTCTAGGTTCTTGTCACAATCATGCTACATAGGGATCATCATTCTCAATTCTTACAACCATTTAAACATGCCATTGAATTTACTTTTAGACTATATAAAACAACCTTCAGCCCAAATTTAACCTATTATGCAAGATGCTCAAAATGCATAAATGCTCAAAGTATGACCACGTTAGACATAGAAAGATTTTCGATGTCCCTTGGATGCATCCACCCCCACCTCTAGTGGTAGAGAAGGAGAAATGTGAAAGCTCTGTGGCCTCACGAACAAATGAACCCAGTCTACAACAAAAAAATAGGCGAATTAGGCCCCTCAATACGAACTATTTTTACGTATTTTCGTTGATGCTATAACGGAGTTTGTCCAGGTTAGGACAACCCCCAAATAGGTTTCTTACCGAGTTCATATTTGTCCCGAAGAATTCTAGGGCGAAAGCCAATTTCCAACCCTAAACCATCCCTTGTAAAACCGCTAGGTTTTTGATCCTAAGATAACAAATAAAGCTTGTCCACATCTAGAAGTATTTAGATCATTCCAACATATTCTAGGGTTAAGATACAAACCCTAGAAATCCACGCAATTAGAGCACTTTGAGCTCTCATGTGTTTTTTCAGTTGGAGCCCAACTCTAAAGGGTTTCTATACCCAGAGAAAAGCAAATCTTTAAGTTTTTCTCTTGGTACAAATCAAACCTCTAACCTAGTTTTTTCATAAAACCTCACTTAGCCCGCAGCCTCTAAGTCCACTTGTCGGAGAGACCCTAAGCCTTCAAAGCCTCCAAGATCCCCCTCCAAACTCTTTCGGCTTCTATTCATCCTTCCTCTTCCTTTTCTTTCTCCTCTTTTCTTCTTCTCCTTCTTCTATCGGGTAGAGAGAGAGTTGTTAGAAGAGAAGGAGAGAGAGGCTGGAGTAGAGGGAGAGAGGCTGAGAGAAGAGTCATAAGACCTCTATTGTAACAAAATCCACAAGCCGCCTTTATTTTCCAAATTCAACTTGACCCTCTGATCTGGGTCCTTGTACCTGGTAACGGGTCCTTGTAACGTAAAGGCCTGGTTGCAGCAACCGAGCGCAAACCCGAGAGCTTGGCTTCGCTGTTTCTCGGGTTTGTACCGGTACAAGTCCCTTGTACGGTACAGCAAGGGCATCGTTCCGCGATGGTGTACCGGTACAGCCATCACCTTGTACCGGTACAAAAGCTCCAGAATGCTGTTTTCGCTATTCTTCGGCTCTATTCCGCCGGTTGATGCTAAAAGCATTCTAAGTCCTTCAAACCCCTCATTTTTCCCTCTTCAACTCGTTGGAAAGCAAGAGGAACGGGTCTCCGCTTTTCCTTCACGCTTTAACCAACTTTGGTGCACAGTTCGAATATCGTTTTCGGGTTTTGGATACAGTTACATTTATAAATCTAGAAACAAGCTCAAACTCTAAAACTTGGGTTAAATTTAAACCTGACCAAATAAGTAATTACACTCACTTTGTCCAAGCCCTAGCAAAGCTCCTTTTGTTGGAGAGCTTCTTTGACCCCCAAAGCTCAAAATCTCCTTTCCTCGCTAGCTCCTCTCCCACTTCATCCTTAGCTCTAAGGGTTTGGTTCTAAGAGAGAGAAAAGAGAGAATGAGAGGACTGAGAAGAGGGGCGAGATGAGTTGAGCTGTGGGGGAGAAAGAGAGGGGTGGGGTTTAACATGTTGCACAATTGCAACTAAATCCTCTATTTCTTCTTATTTGCAACAAGTCCACTACTTCTGGAGCCTCTTGTACCGGTACACGTCTTGTAACGCGGTACAAGGCCAATTAGCAGGCCAAACCCGAGAAGTCGGTTCTCGTTTTCGTCGGCTTGTACCGATACAAAGGTCCCTTGTACGCGGTACAGCGCTGAGCCCAGCCAAATCTCCGAGAGCCCTCGCTTCTCGGTTTCCGTCGGGCTGTACCGGTACAAGGTGCCTGTACCGGACCTCGTACGCGGTACAGCAACCAGAGCATGTTCCGTGTGGTTTACCGGTACAGCCATCCACCTTGTAACCGGTAAAACAGCTCCCAGAATGGCTGTTTTTTCGCTTTTTTCGGCTCTATTTCACGCCGGTCGTGCTAAAACATTCTAAGTCTTTACAAACCATGTTTTCCCCCTTCCAACCCGTTGGAATCAAGGAAACTGGTTCATCGCTTTCTTCGATCGCTTTAACCAATTTGGTCAAAGTCGATATCGTTTCCGGGTTTTTGATTACGTTTATTTCTATTTATAAGAGGCAAAAATCAGGAATTGCAAGAACAGAGAGCAGATCAATTTAAGAGAGAAAAAGGGCCAATACAGGATAAACCTCAAGGTCAAATCGATAATCCCATAAAACCCTATTCAAAATCGGGCAAATCCACAGGCGATCTCACCAGTGAACGTATCCAGCCACCGTGAGTTGGCTGGAGAACCCTCAAGCATACGCATCGGCAGAGATTTAACATCATCTACAGTTTAAAAGCGAACAAAATTATTCCCGTCAATCTGCCCCAGATCTCACAGCATCACACCATCCAAGGCATCTTCCGCCGGCGGCGAGTTCTGGAGCCACGTCGTTACCTAAGGTCCGCCACGCCTGCGACCCCGACAGGGCTGAGAAGCGACAGGCCCACTACGCAATCCGTTCCTAGCAAACCGCAGGAGTACGACGGCGAGCGGTTGAGGATGAGAGGAGAGGGTGAACTGAACAGCATCAAAACAATCAAGAGGGCGAAAACCCTAAAACGGGTAAGTTTTGCCATTGATGGCAGCATTAATAACCCGAAAGAAGCCCCATAAATGTCCGCAATGATGCCGAAGACCACACATGACACGTTAGGCCTACCAATTTTACACTGTAATAGCAATTTCCATGCTATACATAATATATATTTATATTCGTATATAACTTATTATCAAACAATTGAAATTTTAAATACTTTTCTTATAGCAAAAATGAATGCATGTACCTTACTAATAATTATTGTTAAAACTGTGCATGTATCAAAAGCGTTTATTTGAAATATTTAGATTATTTTATCAACTTGACATAAAAGCAATTTAAAATTCTATTAGTCTATAATCTTTAAAGATTGAAACTATAAGGAAAAAAAATAATGTGAATTCAAATCTTCAAAAATAAAGAAGATCTTATTTTAGAAATAACCTATTTAATATGTTTCAAATAAAGAAAAAATTTTCCAAATTGTGGGGAAAAAAAAATTTCATTTAATGACATACACAATTCAATAATGATAAAAAAAATTACCTAATATCTATTTTAATCTAAAGTTAAAAAATATATTGCCGAAAAAAAAAAAAAAAATTTAAACGCAAAGTTTCAAAATCATTACAGAAAATTAAGGTTACATAAACTTATTGCCACCCCAAAAAAAAATTTTTGTAAACCCAAACACTAAAAATAGAATCCCTTAATTTAGTAATTTTAAAATACTATAAGAAGAGCATGGAGTTGAAAATGAAGGAAACATCTATAGTCAAAATTTATTAGGAAAGAAGTGGGCCCAGAGCAAAAAGCAAGAGACCAAAAAAAAACCCACGCAGCTTGCGTCCGCGCGCTCTTACCGCGCCGGCTCCACGGCCTGACGACCAGCACCGCGCCCGCCCCTTCGACGCCAACCGACGCAGCCGCTCCCTGACCCCGCCCGGCGCGCTCGCGCCGCACCGCGCCGACGCCCCCGACGCAGCACAACCCACGCCGGCTCTGCGCGCCTGACCCACAGCCGGGGGCGCCGACTGCCATGCGCGCGCCTCGCCCACGTCCGATACCTCGAGCGCACAATCCGCCGCTCGCGCCCTGACCCCTCGCGCAACCGCGCCGCTCGATCATGCCTGCCAGCGTCGACAGCCCGGCGCTGTCCGCGCTTAGCGCCGCCCTGACTCCGCCCGCCCTCTGCCTCCCGACACGTGCCGCCCCAGGAACGCTCCGGTTCCCAAATGATAAGTTTATAAATGGCTCATTTGGTTTCCAATTAATGTGGGGTTGCACGAATTTTGCAATTCATGCCATCCTCCAAACAGTAATAGAAACCATCATCATCGCCGGCATTGTATTCACATATTTTTTTTTTCCTGAATACAATTGAAGCTTACATCGCTAGATATGTGCTGCTTACCACATGTAGTTCTGTTGCTAAATCACAATTTTTTTACTTAGCTTATGTATCTGATATTTTTAAAAATTATACACAAATGTTTCTTTTATCTTGCTAAATTCAATTTATGAATATTTGTGTGATGATCAAGTATTCGCAAATCAAGAAAAAGTCAAGAGATAATCACTACAATAAAACAGCGGGGGAAAAGGGCTTCTAAGCACAGCCACTACAAAAAAGTAATAGATAATCCTCATAGAAAGAAACCGGCAAAAACATCAAACTTCAAACCAGATAAGATCCGAAATAAAATATCCAAGATTATGATTTTACGTGCAGAAGTAATCTAACAATAAATTGTAACTGCATCACAGTTCGGGAAAAATTATGATCAACGCAGTAGAGCAACTTAAGAGTAATACAATTTCATACCACTTTGCACAGTCACAAAGGCTGAAGAACACATCCGCATCCATGAACAAAGAGCAAATAGTGAGCACAGTAGTAATAAAACATCTAGCCAGAATAATTGAAAACACTGCGTGACTCTGATACAAAAAAAATAAGCATCAATGGTTAAGGTCCAATGCACAAAATAATCAGGGAAATCACATATAATAACTAAATCCAACTGTTTCCAGGAAACCATAACTAATAGTCACCACCTGAACCCACAATAATTTATTTTTTGTAGCATAGGGAAGAGAACTCGCCAAATACTTTGACCAAACAATGACAAATAGGAACCGATTGTTTGGACAAAAGTTTTCTAACAAATCTTTCAGAAATCAGATTAAATTTTCATGTAAATATTTTTAAGAACGATAATGATCATGTGTTAACCTTGGAAATACAAACTTGTAGAAATAAAACTGTTTCATAAGTTCTAACAAAATAATTTCTAACAAACTATAAAATAAGGTTTTGCAAATGTAGCGTAAACAATAAGAAAAATCTTCCTTATCTTTATAGAATTTCAAAGTTAAATTTTTCTAGCCGAGATACACAAAAAAAGCATATAAAACACCCAATTGAGAAAACATTGGAAAAAATAGAATTTGTCCAAAATAACTACATGATGTTAGTACCTGTTAAAACATCAGAGGTTAAACTCCTTAACAAATTATGCATGTATTTCTATTTGATTTTGTCAAAAAAATTTTAAAAATTGGGTTATTTCTTTTGTAGCAATGATACTTTATCTGTTACATTATGGGATGACTTTGCAATTAATTTTGAAAATCAATTACCTGCAACAAAAGAAATGCTGATTCAATTATTCTAAATCTTGCAAGCATGATAATACAAAACTATAGAGGTATTTAACAGGTTAAAATAGTAATTTAACAGAGTTGACAACTGTTCCTAATATTTCACTAATATAATTTAACTCTAAACAGAAATGCCTCCGAACTAATAGAATTTAACTCTAAACAGAAATGCCTCCGAAGATCATATTTTTCTGTGTAATTAATTCGGCACTGAATCATAATCTAATCACAAAACCAATCAAGTATCTCTCGCTATCATCCATAAGACAAAAAATGGATGTTGTGCATTCATTGTTTCTCTTAATAAAACAACTCAAGTTTTTGAAGCAAAATATATGAGAAATTTCAATTGACTATTTGTCATAATTTAACCTCAACATATACTTTGCCACAATAAGTTTGAGTATTATTTTGACAATGAACCTTACTACTAAACTATTTGGCCTAATTTTACTGCTTTGTACTATTTGTCATAATTTGGTAATAAACCAAAATTTTCATCACATATAATCCAATATAAGTTAGACAATGATTTTCCTATTTAAGTCGTCGATTACTTTGTATAATCACAATACTTGCCATGTTTCTTTGGTTTTTACCTCAATTAGTATCATTCCTATATTGATACATCTACGTTTTAATCATGCAAATATCTACATTTTGTAATTTTCTTTTGTTTACTAAACAGGAATGCTACACAGTATCTGTTCCTCATGCGTTATAATGCAAGTAAAACATATACAATAAAACTGATAGAGTATAAATGAACAAAATATTACAATATTTTGTGAGAAATCTCCTACTATACACTTTAAGAAATATATCTTACGCTTATCCAGATTATTTCAGTAAAAACATTCTTCCTACTCTTTGCACTCTCTATAGCTAATATCATAATTCAATAAATAGTACAAAACAGAAAAAATATAATAGAAAGCTAACTTCCTCTCTTTTCCTTCGTAGGGTGCTACTTTTGTATTGCGATGGTATACTATTTCTATTTCCATATAAATAAGAGTTAAAAAGAAAAATACATAGAGTGCATAGAGTAGGAGAAGCATTTTTACTGAAATCATCTTGATAAACATAAGATATATTTCTTCAAGTTTATAGTAGTAAATTTTACACAAACTATAGTAATACTCTATTAATATATGCTCCATCAACTTCACTGTATAAGTTTTATATTTATTAAATTTTCTTATAGTAGTTTCTTTTTATAAACATTTGTAATAGTTTTTCCTTATTGTTGTTTTTCTAAACCAAGCAAACACTTCCTGGCATAATTTATAAGTTCAAATATCAAAATACAGATAAATCTCAAGCATACATTGTGCAATACATTTCTACTATGCTTTAACCGTATAAGGAAACCAACCTAATTTTTTTACTATATTTATTTATCTCTTCATCAGATATTCCAATGAATGCAAAATATATTTATAATTTATCTCACCAAAACTTGAAACTAAATACTAAACGCAATACTCCGCAAAACACAGTAACTAAGTTAATAAATAGTAAACAAATATAAAGCCAACCCAAATCAATTTCTAACTGCAAAGGTGAACCTATACATAATAAATTCAGTGTCGAAAAATATCTTCAACACTCTGCTGATTATTAGCAGACAGGCAAAGAACAAATTATATATGTTCTAATAGAAAAAAAATTATAGAACAAAGTCAAATTCATTTCTTGCTGAAAAGTTAAGCCTATAGACACTCAAAACCATAAAAATATCTGCAAGTTATGCTCCAAAGTTTCATTACCAATAATTTCTCCAAACTCAAAATTTACCATGGATTTGGTAAACAGGGAAAATACCAAAAATAAAATCGAAGAAATATTGGCTCAGCTTGGCTCACTATATCTGCACATTTACTGTAATTCAATACCAATCTATTGCATAGCCATGCGTCAGTAAAGAAAAAATTAACAAAGTCATACTACAACCAACCATTGCTAGTGTAATTAATAAAAGACTTGATAGTTTGTTTTTCACATTTGAAATTTAAACCTCAATTATCTTACATTGCTAAAAATAAATTAATGTTGGGGGAAAAAATATTTTAACATAAGTCATATTGTTTGAATAAAAACAAAGCATAACAAAAGCTATAATCTAAATAAAATATTTACACATTTTTTTGATAGTCAGTTTATATGATTATAAAAAAGTATTTTTACAAATATAGAACAAAACTATTTGAAACCATACAGTTACAGTCCTTCAATATTAAACTTAAAACTGTTAGCTTGCAAGGACTAAAATAAGACCAAGCAATCTGTCTTTTATAAAAGACACTCAATATTATTTGCTGGCTGCAAAGCACTGCTATAGACAAAGAGCCATCATCATCACCGACGCAAAACAAATCAGAAACAATATAATAAAAGAATAGCTAATACTTTAAAAAACATATACAAAAATGGATAGAAAAACCAACGCAGTACTACTCAAAACTATATTTTTATACACAGGCTGCGGTGGTTGTCATAGCACCATCCAAACCGCCATACCTTAATAACGAAATTATTCATAGACATATGCAAACAACAATATTTATAAACTTTGAGAATCAGAACATAATATTGAGAGCATACAACAATTGTAGATATCACTATACTACAGCGGGTGGATAAGACCATCCAACTCACCATGCTTTCATAACGAATTTATTATTCAACATATGCAAACAACAGCACAGAGTAATGAAATTATTATTCAACATACGCAAACAACAGGATTTATAAACTTATGAAATGAAAACCTGAATATAATTTTTAAACCACACAACAAATCAACAGATTCCGAATCGTGTTTCGAAAAACTCTTCGTCAACCAATAATTTATTCCATATATAAAAGCGCAATCATTCTTCGCTTTCTTATAGTCAATGTTGTATATTGTACAAATATCCATGTAAATGCGCATATAGAACTCATATGCTTTTTTCTAAACTCAAGTGTTAGCATAAATTTGTTAGGCAGGAAAAATACCAGAAATAAAAGGATAGAAATATTGGGTCAAATAGGCTCAATGTATTTGCTCATTGACTGTAATTCGATTCCAATCTATCACATAATAGAACAAAACATCCGGCAGATCACGCAGGCTGTAGAGATTGTTATTAGAACAATCAACCTGCCATGCCTCAGCAGACAACATATTAACAAATTAATAGTACAACAAACCGTTTGTAGTGTTATTAATAACAAAATCGATAGTTTGTATTTGACATTTCATATTTAAAGCTCAGGTACCTCACATTTCTACAAAAAAATAAATGCAATGGGGAAAAATATTTGTAAAAAAAAATTTATTGATTGAATTACAAAAAAGTGCGACAAAAGTTATAATCTGAATCAAATATTTAATACTTTCTTTGATGCACAGCTTATACAATAAAGAAAATTTGTTTTAAAAACGTAGAACAAAACTTTTTTAAACCATACATGTACAGAAAACACTCAATATTATTGAGTAAAATACTCAACTAACAAACACTCAATATTATTTGCCAGCTGCAAAGCGCTGCTATTGAGAAAGAGCCATCATCATTGCCTCCACAAAACCAATAAAAAATAATGTACTAAAATAATTGCTAATAGTTTAAAAATATGAAAAGGAGAAGGAATAGGGAAACCAGCACTGCACTACCCGAAACTATATTTTTATGCACAGGTTGCGGTGGTTGCCATAAGACCATCCAAACCGCCATACCTTATTTATAAATTTATGAATAGAAAACCAGAAAATAATATTTAGAACACACAACGATTGTTAAATACGGAAACCAATATTATTTTAATTTTAAATAAAAACCAAAAGCAACATGAAGCAATCATTTTTTTATAAAAGTAATATGAACTTTATCAGAACCAAAAGTAAAAAATAGATTTTCAATAAAAATCTATAAAATATTTTGAAGTTGGATATTTAATTTGATTCAGGTTAGTAAAAATCTTTACTTGGATACATGATTTTAAAAGATATTTAATATTTATATGAAGTCCGGCTACTTTTTCTATCTGGATATTTTCAGATTTTTGCTAAAGCAAATATATATTTATGTCAATTTATATTAACATTTTAAATATAACTTTACGCAAATAATTTTAAATCTTCACTATGATTAATAACTATTTAATTATTTTCATATGAATTAAGCCTGCTACTTTAAAATTATTTATCTTTCTATAAAAACAACATATTTATATTTTATAAGAACCCTATGTAGCATAACAAAAACACATCCTCAGTTTCTCTTACACTATTTCACCTTATCTACTCACAAAGGTATAAAACAAAAGCAAGTACCTATAACTTACATATAACCAAGTCAGACACATGCAGAGAAAAAAAAAAAAAAAAAAAAACCAAAACATTTCTTCTTTCTATATATCCCTATACTAAAAAACGTAGAAGAAGTATAAGTACTAAAACACCCAAAAAGATAACTCGCACAGCTAGAGGTCCCCAAAAAAGGATCATGCATTCAAGAGCGAAAAGTTCCATAACCAGGTGGCGCCACAGGATCCTCTTCAGAATCATCAGCGTTACCATTCTGATCCAGTGCAACAGCATTTGGACGATCAAGCAGATCACCACACGCAACAATCATCTTTTTTAGACCAATCCGCTCGGTAACATACCACTTCTTCTCGGTCAACAGATCGTTGTAGTATCCCCAAAGAAGTCTGTAGTCTTTTTTCACGCGCTTATATTTTTTCTTAACAATTTCATTCTCTATTGAAAGTCGCCCATACAAATCTTCAAAACATTTCTTATCTTCTAAATTGAAATCCCTAACATCAAAGCTAAACTCATCATGGAGCTTTCCGACACATCGTCGTGCTGCATCTTCTTCACTCTCATCAACATTAGCACACGGCGCACTCCAACATCTCACAGCTTCTGTCACAGTATCTCCTCTAACTAACTCGACCTCACCATAAACTCTTATTGCACCTTTTTCATTCTCAACCGGGACACCATACATCGGCATCGATAGAGAATATTTTTGGCATACATCACGGAGCAATTCACGAAAACAAATTGGAAAAACTACCGGCGCCATAACAGCAGTCTAATCAAGCACTAAACATCAAAAGCATGCAATCAATACATCAAACAATGCAACAGAAAATAAATAAATAAAGAACATCTAGTTTTATATTACCTTGGAAGCTATTAAACTAATGTTTCGCCCGCCATTCCAATACCGTCGTTTCAGCAAAGAGGCAATTACCATGCAAAAAAAACCCAAACAAAAAAAAATATATAATTAGCATGAAGTATGGTAAACAGAGCAAGAAAATAAATAACAGCAAACTTTATACACCTATATTTGATTCTCGTCAACCAACAGAGTCAACCCAGCTACCAACACGACAAATATTCACATGCAGGAAGAAGCAGAGGATGGGGAACATATCAGTATACATGTAACATACCAGATTTTGGTATAAAAATAAAAATAAATAAAAATAGTGTGAGAAACTATTTTTATTGGATTTGTAGAAGTAAAACATAAGTCAGAAGTGACTTGTGCTGAAATCGGAATGAAAACAGAAGATCTAGAATTTTCTGTTGGAAACGGGACAGATAAATTAGCAGAAAATGCACAGTCTCAGAAAATTATGAAAATTGGCAGAGATGTCAGAAATATTTTTATGANAGCTAATATGCCTGAACAATATAAAATGCGATGCTCGATATAATACTCATGATGCATGCAAGATCATAGTTGCTTTACCCAATCTCTTGGCGAACCCGTAGGTTTCGCCCTCAACAAACTCACCAACTCATAATCCCAATATTCGGAGAGATACTCGCTACAACCCGATGGGACCGCCCTCTGGGGAGATACTCGCTACAACCCAGTGATGTCGACTCCGGAGCACATCGCCCGAGGGGGAGCTACCGCAACCTCAAGCAAGGACTAATGTGAGTACGATTAATCCTACATTCGAGGATTCCAAGTTCAATCCATTCCTTAACTTTAAGGAAGACTATGCTCAAATGACTCTTAACACTAAGGTTGAATGTCATAATATTTCGGTCGTTCTTGTCCTTGCATTCTTTTCTATCACCAATGTCATATGCGCTATCAAGTTCTTGTACTCATGCCACACTTGTTTACTAAGTGTTCTAGACTCGTCGATGTCACTTGCTAAATCTATGTCAAAGTGTCGCTTTTCGTTTACTAACCCTTCTAGGTTCTTGTCACAATCATGCATACATAGGGATCATCATTCTCACATTCTTACAACCATTTAACATGCATTGGAATTTACTTTAGACTATATAAAAGAACTCACAATTAACCCTATTATGCAAGATGCTCAAAATGCATAAATGCTCAAAGTATGACACTTAGACATAGAAAGATTTTCGATGTCCTTGGAATGCACCACCCACCTCTAGTGGTAGTAGAAGGAGAATGTGAAGCCTCTCGTGCCTCACGAACAATGAACCCAAGTCCTACAACAAAAATAGTGCCAATTAGGCCCCATATACACGAACTATTTTTACGTATTTTCGTATGCTATAACGGAGTTGTCCCACGCGTTTAGGACACCCCCAAATAGGTTTCTACGAGTTCAATTTGTCCCCGAAGAATTCTAGGGCGAAAGCCCCAATTTCCAAACCCTAACCAATCCCATTGTAAAACCCTAGGTTTTGATCTCTAAGATAAGCAAAATAAAGCTTGTCCAACATCTAGAAGCTCATTTAGAATCATTCCAACCATTTCTAGGGCTTAAGATGCAAACCCTAGAAATCCACCATTAGAGCACTTTGAGCTCTCATGTGTTTTCATGGAGCCCAAACCTCTAAAGGGTTTCTAACCCAGAGAAAAGCCCAAATCTTTAAGTTTTTCTCTTGGTAAAACTCAAACCCTAACCTAGGTTTTCATAAAACCTCACCTTAGCCCCAAGCCCTCTAAAGTCCACCTTGTAGGAGAGAACCCTAAGCCTTCAAAGCCTCCAAGATCCCCCCTCCAAACTCTTCTCCTTCTTTTCCTCCTTCTCTTCTTTTTCTTTCTCCTCTTTTCTTCTTCTCCTTCTTCTATCGGGTAGAGAGAGAGTTGTTAGAGAGAGAGAGAGAGAGAGGCTGAGAGTAGGAGGGAGAGAGGCTGAGAGAGAGGGTCATAAGACCTCTATTGTAACAAAATCCCAAAAGCCCCCTTTATTTTCCAAATTTCCAACTTGACCCTCTGATCTGGGTCCCTTGTACCGGTACACGGGGTCTTGTACCGGTACAAGGCCTGGTTGGCAGCAAACCGAGCGCAAACCCGAGAGCTCGGTTTCGCTGTTTCGTCGGGTTTGTACCGGTACAAGTCCCTTGTACCGGTACAGCAACCAGGGCACTGTTCCGCGATGGTTGTACCGGTACAGCCATCACCTTGTACCGGTACAAAAGCTCCAGAATGCTGTTTTTCGCTATTCTTCGGCTCTATTTCGCGCCGGTTGATGCTAAAAGCATTCTAAGTCCTTCCAAACTCATTTTTCCCCTTTCCAACTCGTTGGAAAGCAAGAGGAACGGGTTCATCGCTTTTCCTTCGACGCTTTAACCAATTTGGTCAAAGTTCGAATATCGTTTTCGGGTTTTGATACGTTACATTTATAAATCTAGAAACAAGCTCAAAACTCTAAAACTTTGGGTTAAAATTTAAACCCTAGACTCAAATAAGTAATTACACTCACCTTTGTCCAAGCCCTAGCAAGCTCCTTCTTGTTGGAGAGCTTCTTGACCCTCCAAAGCTCCAAAATCTCCTTCTCCTAGCTCCTCTCCACCTTCTCCTTAGCTCTAGGGTTTGGTTCTAGAGAGAGAAAGAGAGAAATGAGAGGAATGAGAGAGGGGGAGATGAGTGGCTGTGGGAGGGAGAAAGAGAGGGGTTGGGGTGTTAACATGTTGCTACAATTGCAACTAAATCCTCTATTTCTTCTTATTTGCAACAAGTCTCACTAGGCTGTCTGGAGCCTCTTGTACCGGTACACGGGGTCTTGTACCGGTACAAGGCCAATTAGCAGGCCAAACCCGAGAGCTCGGTTCTCGGTTTCGTCGGGCTTGTACCGGTACAAGAACAAGTCCCTTGTACGCGTACAGCGCCTAAACCCAGCCAACACCCGACGAGCTCGGTTTTCAGGTTTCGTCGGCTTGTAGCCGGTACCAGAAGGTGCCCACTTTGGTACCGACCTTGTTACCGTACCACGCGGCAACCAGACACCTGATTACCGTGATGGTTGGTACCGGTACAGCCATCCAACCTTGTAACCGGGTACAACAGCTCCAGAATGCTGTTTTTCGCTTTTTTCGGCTACTATTGTCACGCCGGTCGGGTGCTAAAAGCATTCTAAACTTATCAAGACTCATTTTTCCACTTCAACTCGCTGGAAATGCAAAGGAATGGGCTTCATTCGCTTTCCTTCGACGCTTTAACCAAATTTGTCAAAGTTCGAATAATGCGTTTCGGGTTGATACGTTACATCTAGTTATAGCAAAAAATCAGGAATTGCAAGAACAAGAGCAGATCAAAATTTAAGAGAAGAAAAAATGGAAATACAGGATCAAACCTCAAGGTCAAATCGATAATCCTCCATAACCCATCAATCCGGCCAAATACTGCACAGCCATGCTACACCAAGTGGACGTTTCGCAGCCACCTCGCGGGGAGTTCTGGAGACAAACTAAAGCATAAGCATGAGGAATTAACATCATCAGTTTAAAAAAGAGAAAAAATTATTCAACCGTGCCAAAATTTTCCTCGCAGATGCTCACAGCCATCTAACAACCCATCCAAGCAGTCTTCCGCCTCGCCGGCGAGTTGGCGAGGCCACGGTCGGTTATCCGCTTAGGTCCGCCACGCCATGCGACCCGAGCGGCGGACGGAAAACAGCGACAGGCCCACCTACGTCAGATCGACTTGCAAACGCAGGATGTAACGACGGCGAGCGGTGAGGATGGAGAAGGAGAGGGTAATGAAAAGCTATCAACATATCAAGACGCGACAAACTCTAACGGTGGTAAGTTTGCCATTGATTGCAAGCATTAATAACGCGAAGAGAAGCCCATAAAATGTGCCGCAATGATGCCCGAAGGACGCACGAAATACACACAAACACAACCTACCCTATTTTACAGCCTGTAATAGGCAATTCCTATTGCTAATCAATAAAATTCATTTATATTTATATAACTTATATCAAAACAATTGAAATTTAAATACTTTTCTTAATAGGCAAAAAATGATCATGTTACCTTACTAAATAAGTATAATTGTTAAACTGTGCATTGTATCAAAAGCTTTATTTGAAATATTAGATATTTTTATCAAACATTTGACATACAAACAATTAAAATCGAATTAGTCTCATAACTCTTCTAAAAGATTGAAAACTAAATAAGGAAAAAATAATAGTGAATTTTTTCCTCAAATCTTAACATAAGAAGATCCTTATTTAGAAAATACCTATTTATATATGTTTTCAAAATAAAAGAAAAAAGATTCAAATTGTGGGGAAAAAAATTTCATATTCAAATGACATCCAATTTCAATAATGAGTAACAAAAAATTATACACTAATAATTATTTATCGGAAGTTAAAAAATATATTTGCCAAGAAAAAAAAAAATATAAACCCAAATTTTCAAAGATCATTACAAAAATACGGTTTACATAAAACTTATTTCCCAAAAAAAAAATTTGTAAACCCCAAACCTAAAAATAAGTAGATCTTATTTTAGAAATTTTAAAAATTAACTTTATAAGAAAGAGCATGATTTGAAAAGAAGAAAACATCTATATCAAAATTATTTAGAAAGAAGTGGTGCAACCCCGAGATGCAAAAAGCAAGCAGACAAAAATAAAACCCAGCACTTGCGTCCGCCGCCGCCTCTACCCGGCGC
>NC_033630.1:7006305-7011112 GCF_001540865.1 Ananas comosus | reverse complement strand
AACCGAACATGACTGTCAAGTTTGAGCTCAAACGGACATTCAGGGAGCTCCGGCGAAAGTTATCAGATTTCAAGCTGCCCGGGAGTGAATAGTGTTGTGGCGTTGACTAAAGAGGAGTGTTGACTCCTCTTCTTCTCCTTCAGCCGCACACACCCCCCACACACACACACGCATGGAGGGGGAGGGAAACCCTCCCTTCTCTCTATAGAGATCTCTCTTATCTCTCTAAATCTCTCTCTAAAAATTGGAGGGTTGGTGGAGAAGCTGCTTGCGAACGCGTTGGAGGCGACGGATCGGGCTTTCGTGCGGCCGTTGGAGCGGTGTGTTGTCGTCGCGGCGTTCACATTGTGGTAAGCTTTTGGGATTTGGCTTAATCCTTAATGCTTAGTATTCTAATAGCCTCTAATGAGCATTCTAAACATGTTTGCTTTATTTAGTTTGGATTATTTGGAGATTAATTCATGTTAGGCTTAGAAAATGGGGTTTTATAAAATATGAGGGTTTGATCTAATTTGACCCTCCGTAAACTTAATTGCTAGGTAGCGAAACGCGTTGGCGAAGACGGTTCGGCAATCTGACGAGCCGTTACAAAGTTATTAAAGAAATGGACGTTTAGGCTTCGGGTCCGCCGGGAGGGCCGAGGCGATATCGTAAATTCATGAAAATAGATTTGAAGCATCGTGGCACATAACCGAAGACCTTTAATTTTTGGATCGTGAATTGGAGGCCGTTCGGGTGGTCGCGTGAGAGATCGGGCCAAATCGGGTGCCGAGTGCCGCGGGAGGCCGATTGCAAGTGTCGACAAGCAATCGGAATGCGAAATGAGGTGGGTTGTGCTTACCGAAGCGACTAGGTCGCCCTTTATGTCTAAGAAATGAGATTTCATATTGATGCATATTGACATAATATAAGAATGTGAGAAGAATGCATGTTAACATACTATAGAATATGCTAAACGTAATGCATAATGAATTAATTGCTAAAAGAATGCATGAGATGCTAAGTATGGACTATTTTGGATAATGACTATATGTATGTTGACAAATCATGTGATGCTAGTGGTATATGTGCATGATGATATATTATGAATTTACATATTGTGGATTATGTTAAATAGAAAAACATACTTGATGACATATTGCCATGTTGTGGAACATAGTGGACAATCTATATATATATTAGATCGAGTGGCATTAAACCTAGCATCTTGAACCTAGCAAACACTTGTGGTGATTGATCATATATATTCTGGCGTCATTCATGTATGTTAGGACCCTATTATTGTGTAAATGTGAGAGTTGGACTTGAATATTAGTAAACAAGGGTGACAATGACAATAGAGACATGATTGGCATCAAGAAAGTGATTGTTAAACATAGTTTAACTATATTGACATTGGTCCAAGTTGACATAGAGAGTGGCATGATTAAATAGGTAGAGACCTATCATGACATTGGCATTGTGACGAGTGGCTATGAATCCTCAAGTTGAGGATTGGATCGATACTCACGTTACGTCTTGGCTTGAGGGAGGTAGCTCCCCCTCGGGCGGTGCGCTCCGGAGTTGGTCACCACTGGGCGTGGTAAAGTCCCACCAGTTGACGGTCCCTAGGGAGGTTCGAGTCCCCCGTTATTAAGGGATTTGGTAGTGGGTTATTGGGGTTAACATGGTTAACCGGTAAGATTGGGTTATAGCCAAATGAGTGTACAACAAGTATGCATTATGAGTTATGGATTTGGTATCCTAGTCGAGAGGATATAGGGCTGAGGTGTATGTGAGACGTCCATCGCCTCGAGCCTGGTTCTAGTGCGGTACTCCGCAGACGATTGACTCAAGACCGAGTCGGGTGGTTAGCCTTGTAAAGATAGATGGAACTTTATGATTAAAACGGTGATTGACAAGAATCTAAGATAGAGGAAACCTTAGATATCGAATGGATGAGCTATGGTTAGCAGAATTGAAAGTAGTATCGAATGAACTACTAGTTGGTTGCATAGTTGCATTATTGCATGATTTGCATATAGCATTGCATTATTGCATTCGTGAGGCAATGCATGGTTTTATTCGTTGCATAATCAAGATATATATTTATCTGTTTATTGAACTAACTTGCAGTTGCCTCCCTTGGACCTATTGGTCGAGCTTTTCTCTTGGGTGGCCGTACCTACTGGGAACCATGGAGTTGGTTCTCACCCCACGTGTTTTTGGGGTGTTTACAGGTTCGCACGTGAGCGGCGTGGCGGCGCGAGGCGAGGGCGTAGCATCATAGTTAGCGCCCTACCACCGAGACCAGAGATAGCGGTACCCTGAGTCGGCCTTACTTAGGGATGCAAGAAAATGAAAAGGATCAAGTTGTAATAATATTGATAAAGCTAGATTGTATTTGGAAGCTAAAAAGAATGCATTATGTAATTGTGATGTAAAATGAATCTAATGTGAATGAATGTAATAATATAGGATGTGTTTATGTTGTTTGATACCTTCCATTATGCAGTCTTGATTGAAATGTGTTCCTGGTTGGAACTTCGTACATTGTATTGATTGCGAAGCCTTGAATGTACAGGGGAGACTCTGTCCGCGGTACAGGGGAAACCCTGTCCGTTCGGCGATCTGTTGCGGCGCCGCAACCCGGTCAAATAGGCGGGCGGTCGCGGGGCGTGACAATACATGAAGAGTACGACAGCCAGAATAAAAAACACAAAGCCCAGGAAAAAAATGACACTTCCACACCTTAGGCTACCAGATGTAGCAGAAAACCAAGAGAACAACAAAGAGCTAACAGAACAGGAGAGTAAAGAGGGAAAACCATAAGCATAAGCATAAGCATAAGAAAAAAGAACAAAACCAAGATAAGAGGTGCTATTTATAGAGAAAAAATCAAGCTGATGAGTAGATAAGCTTGAGAAAGAAAAATCGAAGCAAAAAGGAAAATCCGACGGTCAAATCAGAAACCCATAAATCTTGTCAAATCCGGCCAAATCCCCACAGCCATCTACACCGGTGGCCGAATCCGACCGGATCCGGTGAGTTGCTGAAGGTTACGTGCCCTCTCAGCCATCTAAGCAAAGCAGAAGAGCCATAGTTCGTACACACCACCCCCGCCATGTCACGACGGTGACAGCGACAGGAACAGTTCGCAACCCTGCTGGCAAGCACCGAAGTAACGCCGGCTGCTCATGGCAATGACGGAGACGGAGAGGAAAAAGGAGAGGCAGGTCGAAAAATCTAAGCGGTGAAATTCCTAACGGAGTGAGTTCTCCATTACTGACCGCATTAATAGCCTCATTAATAACCAAATAGACCCGTCACCCTAAAGACCAAATAAACGGATCAGATCTAATTCAACTTTTCAAATACCCACATTCGGATCCGAAAACCATTTAAAAACGTGAATCCGCACTAAACTATAATCCGAATCCGAAAACCAGTTTATAACTCAAATCCAAATTCCGACTCCATATCATTAAATCAAGATCTACTACAGCAAGGGAATCGAAAACTCTGATCCATCTACATCGCTGGCCTAAACTAAGGATGAAAATTAATTGAATCTTATATTCAACAATATTCGTATCCATATTTGATTTTATCCGTATTCGGATTATTAAAAAAATGGCTTCAGACTAATATGCTTTTAGTTCAAGACGGATCCCTGTGAGAATTAAATCAGAGGGACAAAAATTATCATCTCTACGTATATTTGACAGCATATTTAAGAATATTTTGTCTCAAAATTAACTAAAATATTTTTAAACTTTTTTTACATATTTTATTTATTATTTCTACAAATACTAAATGATACATAGTTTGAATCTAATTTTTTTATAAATAAAATGTGGAAGTGGTTATTTCTGTAATTTTCTACGTAAACTCTCAATCACCTCAAGTAAAGTATAACTATAGTAAAGTTAACAAAAGCAAAAAGTATAACTCAAGTAAAGTTAATGATAAAAAATAAATAAATCCCCAATTAAATAAGTTAAAATTAAANAGTCTATTTTCAATTAATTTATTTTTTAAATTTGATTTGTTTCTAAATATGTCTCCAATTTAGTTATACAATAAATGTTTTTGATTTGTTTTCATAACACACATTTTTTTAATGTATATCCAAATTTTAAAATTTTAAATTAATTTCTAAATTTTAATTTTAATTTTAAATTTATGAATCAAACTCAAATTTTAAAGTTAATTTTGAATTCATTATTTAAATTAAACAATTATTAATTGTTACGTCTATTCTTAAACCATTCAAAATTTCAAACCTTATTTATTTGTAGTTAGTTTTTTTAATGTGTATAAAGTATTTTTTTTATTTCATTTATCATTTCGTCTGTCAAAATATTTTATCTGTTTTTCATATTTTGTGTGTATATATATAAAATGATGTTACTATGCTTCTAAAAGCACATCCCTCTCTCTCTCTCTCTCTCTCTCTCTCTATATATATACTAGTTACGGAACCCCGCGCGTTGCGGCGGGAAGTCGATATAATAGTCAATTATTAGAACTATTAATATTATTTTTTTTATTATTCATTAATATTTTTGAATAATATTTATTTCCGTAGTGAGTATATTTAGAAAAATATATTTTCATTAAAACGTAATATTTGCCTGACATGCAAAAGTTTACCCAGGAAAGATTCTTTCTCCGAAGATGAAAAGGCCTGCAGGGTTCCGATACCACAACGGAATGTTTATGTTCCTATGATGCCTGCGAATTTCTAAGTTTGAGTGGTAATTTTATATATATATATATATATATATATATATATATATATATATATATATATATATAGGGGTGG
>NC_033630.1:6998864-7005025 GCF_001540865.1 Ananas comosus | reverse complement strand
GAGGTTGACATGGGGGGGAGAGACAGGGGGAGAGAATGTGAGTAAGAGAGAAAGAGAGGTAAGAGAGAGAGAGACAATACGGGGAAAAGAGGAGAGAGAGAATAGTTTTACCCCAAAGCCACCTCCACCGTCACCAAACCGGGAACTATTGCCGTCAGCGCCGTCGCGACAGCCGCACCCGACGCTGCCGCCGCCAGTATCGTCGCTACCGCCGGTGTCACCTCCAACCCTCCTGCTCCCTCCCCACGCTCCGCCGCTACCAGAATGGCTTTGAGTTCTCAACCGTCACCACACAACAATTCATTAATAAAAAGAAGTGAGATACTTATTCTGTTACCTTGATAATAGTAGAAGAGAGAGAGAGAGAGAGAGAGAGAGAGAGAGAGGAGGGGATAGGGGGGTAGAGAGAGAGAGGAGAGGAGAGGAGAAGGGGGTAGAGAAAGAGAGAGGACTACTTGGAGGGGAAGAAAGAGATTGGGGGAGGAGAAGGAGGATATATATATGTATAAAGCTATATATTTATATTAGTGTATTCATCTGTTGGTGGAGATGGAAGCCCACATGTAAAAATTTTTGTCAATTGGCAGCAAGAGCAGGTATGAGTAGGCATGCGAATTTCAACACTCCATTAGAGAGGTAGATTATCATTTCAAAAACACCACAAATATGTTCAAGACAAAAAAAAAGACCTAAAAACAGTAAGAAAATTAGAGTCAGAGCAAAGTAATAACCTGCATTAATAGCAATAAAACACTAACCAATTCCAATAGACAAAGTCTCCACATCTGTTTACCTCGGATCTGGGCAGGTTCGGCAACTTCTATCAGCTACCCCCATTGTATCTATAACCACCTAATAACTCATTAATATAAAACCTAAGTAATGAAAATTCATTGAAAAAAACGATTAATCATCAGTGTTACACTTTTAGGATAATGACAAGCTATTTTAATGTTTTAACTTGTACAAAGGATTTAAAAATAAGTTATAATTAGTTAGAAATAAAAACTATAAAAGTCCTGCTTGTTTTAATATCCAAAAGACCTAAATCACTAAGTTTAGATAAGCAGTGAAAAAGCTACCTTACGACGTCAATATGTAGTTACGGTTAACTGTGAGGATGTAGTTAATTTCCCAAGATATATGAACCGGAATTAACAATTCCATATTCTCCGTTACTACTATTTTACTAAGAAGGAACTTGTTACGACTAAAACATCCGATGGACTGATTAATTCCAACCGTATTTAGGCTTAGGGAGAGTAAAAGAATCTTAAGAAAGTTTATGGTATTCTCAAAATACCGTTCCGTCGAACCTGCCAGATTCCGTTGGCGACGTCGGTAAATGAGAATTATTTCAAAACCTTTCCCTCCTCTCCTTAACGTGCAACACTAATTCGTCTTCGCATAGACTCGGAGATAGTAAACGAGATATGACAATAAATAACAGACGAAAAGTAAATAAACTATTTTTATTAATAGAAATCTCTAAAGGATATATTTGTATACTTAACTTTCAAATTTTACGAGGTTTCCAAATCTAATAAAGGAGTATACAACATTAAACATAAAAAATCAGATTAATAGCAAGTCAATCTTTAACGAAACCGCGCTAGAAGCGGCCACCCATAGACCACTCCTAGAAGAAGAGGAGGAGGGGGAGGGGTAGCGCACGGGAGCGTTCGGGGGCACGGGAGAAGCAACGCGGGCGAAGGACAAGCTGTTTTACGGTTCGACTAGCGCCCCGCGAGGGAACCAACTATTCGGGGAACGGGTAAAAGAAGGATTTAACGTTTGATCCAAGGTTAAAGACAATAAGAAGAACGACACTAACAGACGTCTCTCCTCCAAACCAGAAAACTTTCAAAGAAACCAACGAAGTACAACAGAGTAGAATAACAGACCATAAACCTAAAAGTACAATGAACCTACCTACCAACCTACGGACCACCAACTTCATAAATACCAAAAAGACTTACAAAGAAGACCCAAATTTTTAAAAAAACCCAGGAGAGCTAAAAAGAATATGACAAAAAAAAAAAAACGTCGGGGAAAAGATAAAAGACAACGAAACAACGAAAGGAAAAACAAATTCTGCTCCGCTACTACTCCACCTATCAACAAAAACTTACGATGGAAGCAAAGACTTTAACGGACGTTACCGTACCATCCGCTTACCGGAGCCTAGTCAGCGACACCGCAGCCCCGTTAGCGACGTCAGACGCCCACAAACAACGTCTCAACAACAGGTGTTATTTATAAGCCGCGTCAGGAAGTGAATTAGACCTTAATACCAGAAGGGTGAACCTAAAATGACCCTAAAAAGGACAAGCTTAAAAGACAACTTTAATGGAAGACTGAAAACGTACTTAGGGATAAAATATGTATAGTCAAAAAAAAAAAAAAAAAAAACGTTAAAAGAAAATCTCTCTTAGATATTTACACTGAAAGAGTTAACGTAAAATGAATTCGAAAAAGTCGAGACTAAAAGTAACACAAACGAAAATACGTACTTGTAAAAAAGGAAAGTAAAAAGAATGAGAATAGGTCTTACACCGGAAGAGTAAACGTAAAAAATGATCTTACAAAAGCCAAAACGAAAGGCAATCCTAACGAAAAGACTCGGAGCGTACTTATACATAAAATACTTGAAAAAAATGTAAAAAACAACGTGAATAGGTCTAATACCGGAAGAGTAAAAGAATGAACTTAAAGAATCAACCATAGTTTAAAAATTTCCGTATTTCAAGTCGGTTCTAAATAAAAAATTGTACTATAGGTGGTATCAAGAAATATCGATAACCAATGAAACTTAATCGAAACGATTGTTAAATTTGTTTGAAACGATTTTATCAAATATTTAAATTTGTTTGAGACGATCGTTAAAGAACCTAAGACGTGACAACCAAAGATATAGAGAAACGAATAAGAAGAGAAACACCGACGAAGCAAAGCCCCGCTCCGCTACAATCATATAGTTATTAAGGAACCATAAAACAAGTAGGGAATGTCTCATTTTCTTTCCACAANAATCAGCATTGTTCAAGGAAGAATCATTTTATCATCATTGCCTCTTATACCTTAACAATTAAGGCCAAGTATATAGAACCCCTTAATTGATGTAGGAGTGTCAATTGGCATTGATGTATAACTGCAGCATTCCATCGAAAAAGTGACGAATAGATTTGAATCACTAAATCCAGAAAACCTATAATTTTGTTCGTCCTGAAAATATCAAAAATAAAGATTGATTAATATTGAATAAAAATTTAGGAAACATGTTCAATTTTGTAGTTTTATCGAACAGTAATAGGATTTTCACATTGTGACTACTGATTAGCAAAAAAAGTTACTTAAAAGTAATGAATCCAAAATATAATTACTCAATAATCCACCAATGTCTATGTTACATCATGAACAGAAAGATTGAAAGAATAAAGATATAAAAAGAAAAATTGCACAGTTTTCTTGTCAACAAATAGTTGAGTTAGAAAATAAAGTAAGATATACTCTCAAATCCACCAATTCTAAGGGAAAGACATAAAGGAGGTAAATAGTAGGCACGCAAGTATGCTAAATTACCGATAATCCAATATTTCATAATTTTTGCTTTCAAATAAGTTAATCCAATGTTCCAACTTACATATCAAAATTAAATATTTTTCTACCACATATATTTAGCAAATAAATTTATGTATTATATCAGACAGAGCGATCAAATTTAATAAAACTTNACCAATTCACTTAAAGCGTATAGAAACAGCACCCACGGGTCTAGATTGTGACTCGGCCCACCTGGCCTCACGCCACTTCGAACATGACTCGGCCCAACCCAGCCTCACGCCATTTCGAACATGACTCGGCCCACATGGCCTCCCGCCACAGGGCAGGATGCTGGCCCATTTAAGCAAACAATCCCCCCTCCAGCACCTGCACATATTTGCAGCATGCAGGAATCACACCCGTGACCTCTGGCTCTGATACCACTTGTCGGATCGTTGACGCTAACCACCAATCCTAAAAGCTTCTAGGTCTATTATAAACCCAATGACAACCCCATTCCCATCCGATGTGGGACTATTGGGGTGTCACAGATCCCCCCTGTTAAGGTCCTGACGTCCTCGTCAGTCCAATCACACACAGCCCAAGATCACCAGGCTATGTGAGACTCGTCTCGCTAGCCCGTCATCCAGACCCTGGCTCAGCCGAAACTCGCCACACATGTCCAGCTGGTGAACCGGCTCTGATACCAAATGTATCGACCCAGCTCACTAGCAACAATAACTCGTTGGGCCCAAACCAACAGCCCAAAATGCTTAAGCCCAGTTATTATTATTAGTGTCTAGGTCTATTATAAACCCAATGACAACCCCATTCCCATCCGATGTGGGACTATTGGGGTGTCACAAATATTTTTCTACCACATATATTTAGCAAATAAATTCATGCATTATATCAGACAGAGCGATCAAATTTAATAAAACCTTGTTTAATGCCTATATTTCTCGGTGTTGGAAATTTCATGCAAATAATTTGGTGTATGAAACTTACAGCATGTTAGGTAATTTATAAAAAAGCACCATATTTGAAACGTTGTTGCCTTAACAGGCTCTGCAAGCCATGTTTGTTTCTAACCACTCATGTCGGTATCTCCAACATTTTTATATTTAACTTCACAGCAACAAAGAGAAAATGAGAAATCTAATAAAGTAAAAAAAAAATAATATTACATGAAAAGATTCATATAAAAACGTCTGACATGCTCAACAACCCAAAGGAAACCGTTCTGTGTATTGCAATACTATTTTGCTTATCTTTCACGAGTAAAATTTGATATAATCTCCCTATACCAATCGTTTGCGATCCACTATACCAATCTTTGGTTCGATAATGCAATACTTACCATACTTTGACCTTAAAACCTGCTATAACATGAACAGAAACGAAACTGTGACAATAAATACAGTGCGGTGAACCGGTATACTTTTTGAACTCTTCTGAAAAGTATCAGACTAAAGAGGCACAACTTTCTTATAATTTTGAATATTAATTTAACTTTCATAGCGAACATGTAATTCCTCATTCGACTGCTCATATATTTTTATCACAAAATGCATCTCTTGGATGGAGCATTGGCCCCAAACACACTAACCCCACATGCATAAGGCAACACTTAAAAACTATACATCAATTTTCCCTTCTAACAAACGATGAGCTCTCAATATCGAAATCCCAAACTCCAACCAGCAGTATCCCTACTTTTGATGCAAACAGCTGGAAATAGAATAGTCTTCAAAATCTAAGATAAAAACATGATAGTTAAGAAATCTAATAAAAACAATTAAGACACTACAATTGGAGGATCAAATTTGCACAAGTCGATGAAGATAAGGAAACAAATACAATCAACCAAGTAACAGTACTTCACAATCAAACATTTTCTAAATTACAGATGCAAAATTGAGACCAATTACAGAAGGATAGCGTTACAACCTCACGCAAATTTACCTGAAAAAAAAAGTCCAGCGAGCAGAAACTTGTTACACTCTCTAGCAGACCACATAGCCGCACTAAACTGCATTTAAGAAACTCATTGATCAATTAAACATGGCAAGAAAATTGGACATTTAAGAAACTCATTGATTAATTTAACAGCAGTATCAATCGCAAGAGGATAAAAAATAGCCCAAAGAGAATAATAACTTAATAGTAGCATCTGTCGCAAGAGGATGAAAAATAGCAAGCCATTACAACTATCACAATAGCTTCAAGATATCTGCTAATAGTTAGATAAGCAGGTCTTGTAATAAAAGCATTCAACAGAAGGGAAAAAATCTATATCGAAACCCGGCCCCGAAGTCTTTAAAAGATTGTTTTGTGATCGAATCTATACTCTCAGCGTCGCGGTATGAACTGTTTACGAAATAAAAGGGAACCGTACCCTTACGGAATGTAGAAAAAAGATAATCCTTTCGTATTTTTTTAATGTTTTGTACTATTTAGACTACATACCACTAAGTTCATTAAAAAATCCAACGACACCTTACAAATAATTTTCAACAGTGATTCCAAAGTAACTCTCCTCTACCACCTATGTCCCTATAGTTATAAAAACACGTTTCCTCCAACAAATGAAGGATACATGATAGAAGAATGGAGAG
>NC_033630.1:6970328-6998839 GCF_001540865.1 Ananas comosus | reverse complement strand
ACTTCCCAGTTTCCACATCTCCAAGAAGAACCTGATATTCGAAATCATGGTAATCAATAAGTATCTATAAATAAGGTGCTCCCCAAGTCTAATTAGCAAAAATAACAGGAGAAAACAAAGATTTACTCTATACCATATGCATCAATAAACTGGAATTGCACATAAATCTTTGATTTAGACAACAAAATTTGGAACAGGAGGTACCATACGAAAGTTTATACAACATAGCTACTTCCAATAACCAATAAAATAGAAATCAAATCAAATCACAAAATGCACCTACGCATGAACGATACAAAGCACAATTTATCTGCCTTGATTAAATCACATAATGTTCAGCATCTACCTTAACTAAATCACATAAAACTCATCATCATCATCAACAACAATTAAATCACATAACATTCGGCATCTATACAGAGTTTTACCATCAAATTAGCTAAATCAGGCCTTAATTAAGTAATCAAAAAGCAAGCCAAGCAAAAAAGGCGTAAAAATTAAACACCCACAAAACAAAATATCTAACCGGATAAATACGGAGAAAAAGTGCCAGAATACCTTCGGAACCACAGACGCCCAAACCTGTATAAGAGGGCTTAAAAAAGGAACACCACAAGGCAAGAACGGCAGGACAACCGCGCTCAAAAGCAGGGGACAAAAATCAGGGGAAATCAGAGGAAAATATGGGGGCTGCCAAACCGTCTAGTATTTATATTGATAATAATAATAATAATAGGTAAAGCAGAAAAGAGGGCGAGAGACGTAAAGCAGAAAAGAGAGCGAGAGAGAGCCGGTGAGCGCCACGCCTCACGCAAGGTGGGCTACGATCGCATTAATTAATGCTCTATAATAATATTTAATACATGCTGACCTCCAACCGTAGGAAGAAGCCACGCCGGGCCGTACAGCCGAGAACGTGTGGTGGAGGAAAAGTCGCGGCCCACACGACCGACGGCACAACGCCACCTCCCAGACGGGACGGCGGACGGGACAGGCAACAGGGCGAGAAAAGGCGGAGAGTACGGGAGAAGGCAGACGGGGTGTCGGACGGGACAGGCAACAAGGCGAGAGAAGACAGAGAGGCACCACCACGAAGGCGGAGAAGTCGAAAGGACGGCGAGGAGAGCAACGTCGCATCGTACGGGGGGATGCGATGGTGTTCCCGAGGAAGGACAGCGATGGCGTCGCGGCTACGAAACGAAGGCGCGAACCCTATCGCCCTTTCATAAGCTTATATTGATTGATTGTAGCTAGCAACGTGATATCAATATATTGCAGAGAAAAGAAAGGGTTTGTGTAACTAAACATATGTATAGAATAAAAGAAGAAGAGTTCGAATTTTTCTCTTTTATTTGTATTTTTATTTCCTTTAGTTTTCATTTATATACATTTAACTATATAGCTTAATATATTAAGGTATACAATCAATGAAAAGTAGAGATAATTTTCTTGAATACTCGAGTTCCTTACATATTGTAATATTATTAATACTAGTGTAGGCCTGCGCTTCGCGGCGGGAAATTTATACAATTTATTTAAAATTAAAAATTTTTAACACCCATTTGTTTAAATCCTAAAATTTGAAATTAACATTTTGAACATTTAAATTTTAAAAAATACATTTTATCTTAATTCAATTTGTATATTTTGAATATATGATTTTAGTTAGAGTTTTGTTGATTCCTAATCTTTCTAATTCTAAACTTTTATATGCATCGAATAACTCACTGTAATTTTGAATTTTGAGGAATTCAGTTAGGTAATTTGACATTCCATGATATATTTAGTAAATTAATATATATAATTTTTAAAATTTTGAACTTTATAATTTGAATATAAAATTTAAAATCTACAATTCAGAAACTAAAATGTAAAATTTAAAACAGAAAAATTTTAAAATTTAGTTTTAGTAATTAAGAAAAAATATGCAATTTTAAATTTTAAGTTTTAAATTTTAAATTTCAAAATCTAATATTTTAAATATTAAAGTATAAATTAAATTAAAAAAAATTCAATTGTTAAATTTTAGATGGTGAAATTTCAATTTCAAATGTTAAAATTTAAAATTTAAGCTTCGACATTTTATAGTAACCGCAATTTTGCAAAAGGTAGAACTAAAAATCCATCAAAAACTAATAGTAAGAACGAAACATCAATAGTTGCATAACAACAATATGATATATATATATCAGAAGTACTTGATTCAGTGGTACCTTGTAATATGAAACCAGCGAATCAACCTACATGAAGAAGTTCTAATTTACATCATAAAACTGGAATAGAACTATAATAAGAATTGTTTCAGATATTTGTACATAATTTAGATGGATTACAGGCATTTACTTACAGATTCACCACTTGCATTCATAAAAGTTTGAGGTTTGGCAAGCATGACGGGAGAATCACCAATACGGCCTGCATAAAAATCGCAAAAATTTTAAATGTATTTTTCCAAAAAAATTAAAATGTAAAATTGAGTGGACAATTCAAATATAAAACTAAATTTTGATTTGATTCAAATTTAAACTTATAATCAATTTAAAATTTTAATTTATATATCAAATTTAGAATGCTTGATTGAATTTATATTTTAATTCAATTTCTAATTCAAAATCTATAATTACAAATTAAATATCTAAATTTAAATACCTTAAATTAAAGTCAAAATTAAATTAAAATTAAAAAAAACTCTAAAATCTCTATATATGTAAAGAGAGAGAAGGGGAAAAAAATATCTCCGCCAAACTCCTTTCCCTACGCTCCTGCGCACGCGCCGCGTCCGCACCTGCCCCGTGCCCGCGCCCGCGCCCGCTCCCGCTCCTGCTCGCTTGCGCCTGCTCCCGCTAGGGCGTGACCGCGCCTGCATAACATAAATAATCAAGATTGTAATTCAAAAGAAAGCAAATAGATTAATTAATGGTAATCTACTGTTCGCCAAACTATGTTCTGTCATTGCTGCGTTTTTTTCCCTGCACACTTTCTCCCCTTGCGGTTTCCTGCTGTTCCTACTACTGCTCTATGCTTATGGGTAGTTTTGCCTGTCCTCAACTGCCTCCTCCTCTTTTCCCATACGCAGTTATAATATAATTCATACTATTGTTTGCTATGATTATTCCTTAATTAGTTTATGAAATACAACCTTCCTTTGACAAAGTTGGAAAAAATATATAAAATCCTACTAAAAGGGGGAAAAAAATGTTTTGGCTATGCTATGAAAAGAATGAAGATGTTTTGACTATCTGAGTGAGCATTTGACCAAGTTTTTTTTGCCTTAAATTTTCAAGCATGTATATCGTTACTTCTAATTTACTGTGTTTACTTTCTGGCTTTTATCATTAAATTTCCGAACATGTATATCGTTACTTAAAATTTTGGAATATGTGTACTATTTATATGTGTGTGTGTGCGCGCGCGCGCGCGGTGTGTGCCGTGTGTGCGTATACATATATATAAATATATGATTATGAAAGTACCTAATTAGATTCTAAGGTCCCCATGTATGAAAACGAAAACAGGTTCATTCATATGAACAACGCTTTCTCCTTTTACAAAAGAATCCACAGCTGGGCCCACCAAGAACATTAATATCGAAGCCCCCAAACATGCTCAAACACTAATTTTTAAGGGTGAGAATAGCTATTCCTAGTTCCCACTCCTGTGTGGAACAACACTATATATATCCACCTTTTTCCTCTCTCTCCCCCGTTTTATAATAAATTTTAAAATTTAAAATTAAATTTTACAATTTGGATATTTAAAACTAAAATATTTATAATTTATTATTTCAAACTAAAATTATAGTTTTAAATTTTAAATTTGATTTTTTTAAATTTTCAAATTTAAATTTGATGTTAAATTCTAAATTTCAACTTTTAAATTTTAAATTAAATAAAATAAAAAACAAATTTGAAGAAAAAGGGCAAAGAAAAAAAAAGAAAAAGAAATGAAGAGAGAGGGGAAAAACATGCTTCTCCCCTCTCCCCCGCTGGGCCCCCTGCACTGGGCCCCCCGCGTCTGCGCCGCTCGCCGCACGCCCCCGCACGCCCGTGCGCCTGTCTCCCGCACCGCCCGCGCCTGCCGCGCCGCACGCTCTCCGCACGCCCGCGCCGAGTCCCACGGCTCCGTGCCTTGCCCCCCGCGCCCGCAGCCACGCGGGCCACGACCCACATCCGTCCTCCCGTGCCCGCGCTCCGCTTGCCCCCGCCCCTGCGACCGATCGCCGCCCCCGGAGAGTGGGGAGAGGAAAAGGGGGGAGAGAGAGAGCACCGGAGGTAGGAGCGGGGGAGAGAGAGAGAGAGAGAGAGATCCGGTTGGGCGGAGGGGGGGTTGGGAGAGTTCGGAGAGGAGGCGGAGGGGAAAGGCGTGGAGAGAGAGAGACAGAGCCCGGGGGGGGGCGCCTGCCATGTGGGCGAGCCGCACCGCGCAGCGCCTTGCCGCTGCGCCTCGAGAGCCGGAGAGAGAGAGAGAGAGAGAGAGAGAGAGAGAGAGAGAGAGAGAGAGCCGGAGGGGAGGGGCCATGTGGCCACAGTAGAGTAGAAGGGAGCCGGGGAGGGGGGAGGAGAGAGAGAGATAGAGAGAGAGAGAGAGAGAGAGAGAGAGCTGAGGGGCCTGCCATGTGCGAGGGTCCCCTCTCGCGGGAGCACGGGAGCAGAGAGAGAGAGAGAGAGAGGAAGAGAGAAAGAGAGAGAGAGAGCCGGGGGGCTGCCATGTGCGCGGTCCCCTCTCGCGGGGGCACGCGAGCAGAGAGAGAGAGAGAGAGTGAGAGCCCAACAAAGGAAGCGGGAGAACTGAGCAGGGAGGGGATCGCTGCGGAGACGACACGTGGCGGATTTAGGGTTCGCCTTTTATTATATGTATAGATATTACGCATGCCCTCTTAAATGGTCACAAATATCATGAACACATCTAATTGTTAGTCTCAATCAGAACTAGCTGTCATAATTACAAAATGTCTATTTTACTCTAATCCATTATATTTTCTATTTGTTGATATTCAAAACTTTTCTAAAGTACCCTCTAAAATTGTTACCAATAATTTTCATCTCACGCATACATCACACTTATAATTTAAATTTGATATTAAAATTTAAATTAAAAATATAAAATTGAATTTAAAATTAAATTTAAGATTTGAATTTAAAATTTGAATTTGAATTCAAATTTTCAATTTAAAATTACTAGTTAATTTCAAATCTAAATTTGAAAATCAAATTCTGATTTAAATTCACATTTTGAATTTGAAGTTCAAAATGAAGGTTTAAAATTATATCTAAAACAAATTCAAAATCTAGATTTTGAAGTAAAATTAATTACAAAATCTCAATTTGAATTTGAAATTAAATTTAAATTTAAAATTCAAATCCAAAATTAGAATTTAAATTTATTATTTGAACCTAAAATTAAATTTAATTTAAAATTTAAATTCAAAATTATAATTTAAATTTCTAAGGTCAAAATTTTAATTAAAATCTGAATTAAAAAAATCTAATTGTGAATTTTGAAACTCTTTAGGGGTAAAATTGGTAAATTGTTGATGTATTGACATATACATGTGCAAGGATTAGGGTTTAGAGTTTAGGGTATAATGAAGGTGCTTAGGGTTTAATAACGTTGGTTGGGGTTTAGTAATTAATCTTTAGGAATAATCGTGGCATTGCCATGTCATCAATAGCATTATAGGGTAGCTTTTAGGGTATCTATAACAACACTCATATTTTTAAGATTTTGAGAGGTAGTTATGAAATTGTCTCTGAAACATATTATAATTATAGTATATCCATGAATAATTTTGTGACACCCACGACATATAGGGTATGAGATAAGTAACAAATAGAGGGTGACTAGAGACAGGAATAAAAGTGAAGGGCTTAACACTTGACTGAGGGAGCATCAAGGGTTTTTGGAAGAAGGTGGCGACGATAGGTGTAAGGAAGTAAATTCTCGAAATCCGAGAGTTGAACTTCGTTTGGAATCGACTTATTGTCGACTTGGTGTGCTTCGGAGAGTCTGAATGCGATGAAAATGCGAAAAGCGCATTAGGGAGGACCTTGGAGAGTTGAGAATTGCAAAGTTGCAAGTTTGCACCACTTCATAACTCTCGGGGTCCGGACCCTAGTGGTAGGGTCCGGACTCCGTAGCTGCGAAAAAGCCCCCATGGGCTTGAGAGTCTCAAGTGTGCAACTTGCACACTTTGGCAACTCTCCGGGTCCGGACCCTAGCTTTGGGGTCTGGACCCCGTACCACGAAAATGCCCAAAATGGGCTGTTGCAAGGTGGCAAAGTTGAGGGGGTTTATTGGTCTTGTTGCATGAGTGGAGCTATATGAGAGCTCATGCTCTCTTCTTATTTTTTCCCCAAAAGAAACCTAAATAGCTTCTTCTCTCTCTCTCTAAGCTTGTGCTCTCTCTCTCTCTTTAAGGTGGAAAGGAGGAGGAGGAGTAGAAGGAGAAGAAGACAAAAAAGATGAGGATCATCTTCTTCATTTCTTCCTCAAGTTGGAGAGGCTTTTGGAGGTAAGCTCCAAACCCTAAAATAGTGGATTTCTAGAGTTAGGTTTAAATACTCTAGAATTGGTTTTAGTTAAACCCTATGATGCTAGTGGTATGCTAATGACATGTATTTAGGGTTTAAATGGAGTAGATTGCATTAATTGCAACCTAGGGCTCTGAAATGGGTTTTTGAAAAATCATGGGTTTTGATCTAAATTGATCGTGTATAAACCCAATTGCTAGGTGTCTAAACGCGTCGGCGAAGACGGTTCGACGATTCGTCGAGTTGGTAAAAAGTTATTAGCAAAACTAGACCGATCGAGCTTCGTTTCCACCTAGGAGGTCGAAGCGACGTTGAAGCAAGTGACGAATAGCGTTCTTAGCATCCCGACATCGTCGAAAGGTGGGTGGTGTCATCCCGAAGCAACCGGGTTCCTCTCTATGTCTTAGTACTTCATAATTTGCATCTCTTGCATGTTGTATTGTAGAATTGCATGTTATTCCATTCCTTATGCTTACTAATGATATCCATTTATGAGTTGAATGCATGATGATGGTTAGATGAGGATTGGGTCTTGACATTGAATTCTATAGTGCCGAGGAAAGAGATGAACTCGATGATGGTTAAAGACATAATGAGTGGCATTGACTGTTAATCAAACAAGAACGAGTGGCATGTAAACTTAGGGATAGGTGGATTCCCTAGTAAATGACTCGTGGGACAAGAACATAATGTAGCCAAACATTCATATTCGGACTTTGGGATAGGTGGATTCCCGAGTGACTTGTAGCTCTAGCCAGTTGGGTATCCTCGAGTCGAGAGGATTGATCATACTCACAGTCTGTTCATACTTCTGGTGGTCGCACTACCCAGGTCTTCGTGCACTCCGGAGTTTGGTGCGAGAGGGGCAGAGTTGATGCCCTGCAGGCAGCCTCGGTTTGAGAGCGAGGCGTGTCTCCTTACCATACGAGGTTTGAGGTGAGTCGTGGACGAACCTAAGCGGATCGCCAAGGATTGATTGAACATGAGAATGGCATTGTTATTTGAACATTTGCCTGTTGGACTTGGATAGTGGACATAGTGGCATGTTAATAAACCATTTACTATATGATGCATGCATATATGTCATATGATTGGGCATAGTAGCATAGCTTTCCTATTATGTCATTTACAGCTTCGATATTTATCGATCTATCTATCTATTTGCTTGTGCCCATTCGGACCTAGTAGGGAGATCGGCTGTAATATACCGAAAATTCGGAGAATAAATATCGAATTTTAGTCAAATTGACCAAAGTGCGAGGATGGTACACTTCGGAAAGTCCGAAGGTGTTAAAATGATCAAAAGTGAGTTACGGGAGGTTTTCGAGAGCCAAAGGATCAAAATCTGCATTCTGCAGTTTTGAGCTCTCGGGGACCGGTCCCTGGTGGGAGTGACCAGTCCGCGAACGCGTATGAATTGAGACAGCTGAAAAATCGGCTAAGTCCTGAGAAACTAGCTCTCGGGAACCGGTCCCTGCCTGAGAGACCGGTCCCCGAGAGACTAGTCCCCCAAAGAGAGACCGGTTGCTCTGCGCGTGCGCCCTGCTGCTCGTGGGGAGAGCCTTCGGGAACCGGTCCCTGAAGGAGAGACCGGTCCCCGCCTGCGCGAACAGCCCAGTCCAGGCTGTGTAAAAGAGTAAAAGTTGAGGGGCTTGGCTGCAATTTTGCAACCCAATGGCTATGTTATGGGGGCTAATGAGATTTTCTCTCATTTCCTCACCCTCTCACACTCTCTTCTCTCCCTCTCTCTCTCTCTAGAAGACAAAGGTGAAGAAGAGGAAAGAAAGGAAAGAAAGAAAAGAAGGAAAAGAAGGTGAAGAAAAGGATCAAGTAGTGAGCCTACCTCTTCTTTTTCCTCCTCGGAGCAACTTAGGGAAAGCTTTGAGGTAAGCTTTGATCCCTAGTATAGTAAAACTCTAGAATGAGTTTTGAATGACCTAGAAATGAATTTTAATGGAATGTTTGAGGAGTTTTGAAGCTTTCTTTTGCTTCTTTAGAGATCAAAACCTAGAAAAGCTCAAAGGTGAGCTTCAACCCACCTCTCATGGTGAAATCCAAACTAGAGTTTGGAGTGAGCTAAGAATGGTTCTAATGGACTTTTTAGAGTATAATGAAGCTACTTTTGCTTCCCATTGAGATCAAACCCTAGGTTTGATGATGCTATGGAGCTAGGGCACCCAAATTAGGGCTTTTGCTCATAGGAATTTCTAAGTGCAATTGACCCTCTAGAAATTTAATTGGGGGTATTTCCGACGCGTTGGTACGCTCGGATTAATGTTACGAAAAGCCGATGTAAAGATATGGGCAAAATGGCCTAATATGGCTTTGTTATGCCGCAGGTAAGGAACGAAAGGTCTAAAAATCCCAAGAAAATCATCGGAGCACCTTTGAAAGCCTACGAGGTGGGTGGTGCTTCTCAACACTATCATTGAACTTCTTCTATGCCTAATGTGTCATTTATTGAGATTGATATATAGTTGTTGCATGCATCTTTAGGGTAAAGTGATGATGAAAATGTGATGATGCATGATTGTGAGTACAATTTCGATAATATGATGAATGAGAACTAAGTGAACGTCAAAACCCTATGTGTATGCATGAGAGAAAAGTGAGCACCAGTGAGCAAAAGAACAGAGTGACATAATGACATAGATCGAGTTGCATTCGATAAAGTTAAAGTGAAATGACACTAGAAGATATGTGAGGTAAAGAACCAATGTAATGTAAAGAATGATGAAAATGACAATGTTTAAGTTAAAGTAATGTTGGGGAGTAAAGAACATGAAGTGCTAGAGGTAGCCAAAATAAGAATGTAAAGAATATAATTGCTAGAGTTAGCAAGAGTAATGAATTGTAAAGAACAATGATTGCTAGAGTTGCAACAAAAAGTGATGAAAGAACACTAGAGCTAGTGTAAAGTCAAGATTGAACTTATTAATCTTTGAGTTAAGGATATGATCATACTTGCTATGAGTTCCGTGCTCGAGGGAGGTTCGTTCCCCCTCGGGCGATGCGCTTCGGAGTTATGTATCACGGGTTGGAGTAAATCGAAGGACGGTCTAGCGGGTGAGTTCCTGCGATGATGGACTTAATGTGAAGCAAGTCAATGTGGTGATACCCCGTTAGCCTTGAGAATTAAAGAAACAAGTGCAAAGAATAAAGAACAAAGAACAAAGAGTAAAGTGAAGGAGAACAAAGAATTTGCATAATTGCATTTATTTAATGTTGAGCATATTTCTGCTTATTGTTTCAGGCATATTAGCATCATGTATAGTTTGGTTACTGTTTACAGCCTATTCTTTCTATTATGCTGAGTTAGTCCTAGTGGGAAAGTCGGTGAGATTGAGGCCGACCATTGGAAACTTTGTTGTAGTTCATCCCCACTATTCGACGAGCCGGGACCAGCGAGCGCGCGAGCGACCGCGGGTAAAGGTATCGCACCTTAGTCAGAGGCCACCAGAGTTGGGTTACAATTTTGCTAGTAGAGTTTCCCTATGTTCATCTTTGTGTTTGATGAGAAATGATGTAACGAAAAGAATTAAAGTTTTATTACTGAGCAAATGTGATGTAAGAAAGAAATGATGAATGATACATGAGTGTAAGGATTGTAAATGTACAAGTTGGATGTAATGTATATGATCTAAATTTGAATCATAAGCTACAAAAATGAATGCATAGTTTCCTATCTTTCACTCGGGACCATTGCCTTCTCTCGTGTAAGCCATTTGTGTATGTTTCCGCTAGTGCTTTTCTCTATTGATGAAAATGTACATGTGATGAGCCTTGGGCGGATAAGGAAAACTCTGTCCGTTCGGCGTCTGTTTGACGTGCTCGGGTCGGGCCAAATTGGTATCGGTCCCGGGGCGTGACAGATATCGTGGTATCAGAGCCAAGAGTGAAAGAATAGGAATGGACCTAGAGACCCTTAGGATTGGAAGGCCTTAAGGATCTAGGGAACGTGAGTGACGTGGGATCAAAGTTAGCGAAAGTATATGATTGGATTAAGTTGGGACGTCTCTAATGTGATTAGAGGCTAAGTTTAAATTTTGTTTATCCTCTACTTCTAGTGTTGTGTCGTGCGGCCGACGACATGACGCTTGAGGCAAGGATGAATGTGCATGTTGCTTTCGCCTAATTGGGTATGGTAAGTAATGTTAGTCAAGTGACTAATGCGAGTTGCTTCTTTTTAGGAAGCAATGGCACCTCGACGTCGATCGCAAACAAGGTCGATGCCGGAGGAAACGAATGCGGTACCCGAGCAATCCGGCGCGAGTGGTGACGGAGAGCTTAGGGAGCAAATGGCCGCGCTTATCGGAGTAGTGCAGCAACAAGCGGAGTCTGTCCAACGCCAAGGGGAGCAGATTCAACGGCTCCAGGAGGCCTTGGAGCGTCAGCAGGCACCGGCCCAAGTGGGCATGGAGCCACCTGTGCCCTCTGCGGAGGTGCCGAGGGCAGTCGAGGGAGCGGCGGCAGCAGCGGCTGCGCCAGTCACGGTAGTGCCGGCCGGATCGGGAACCTCAAACCCCAATAGTGCGGCGGTAGAGGCGGAGCGAGAGCGCACGTTGGCGGCTCTCATTCAGTTCAAGAAGTTCGACCCACCTACCTTCGAGGGCGGTTTGGTGGAGCCGGCGGTTGTGGAGTCATGGATCGACTCGATGGAGACGCTCTTCGAGGACCTAAATACCTCGGAGAAAGACAAAGTGTACCTCGCCACCCATTGTCTAGGGAAGGCGGCGATGGTGTGGTGGAAGCGAGTTAAGCGGGATCGACCTACCGATCTCCCGCTTATGCTTTGGGAAGAGTTCAAGAGAGCGATGTTCGCGAACTACTTCCCCGACACGGTGAAGCAGAAGCTACAGGAAAAGTTCCGCAAGTTGAGACAGAGCGATTGATCGTGGGAGAGTATGAGCAAGAATTCTCTCACATCATCGACTGTGGTCTCGGCGTTGTTCGTGATGATTGGGACCGGGCGGATTGATTCTTACGAGAACTCCAACCCCGGATTTATGAAAAGGTGCAAATTTTGAAGCTCGTGACCTTTGCGGAGGTCTTTGATAGAGCTTTGTGGGCGGAGCACGGTAGCGCCCATGTACGTGAAGAACGAGAAGCTATTGCCGAGTCGAAAGACAAGGGCAAGAAGAGAACGGCGGGCGGTGCCGGGGGCCGGCAAAATGCTAAGAAACCCCCTCGGTATCCCCGACAGCAGTCGAGGAACTGGAGACCACCTCGATGTGTTATTTGTGGTGGAGAGCACAAGGTGTCGACTTGCCCGCAGCGCGATGGCAAGTGTTTCAAATGTGGCCTACCGGGACATCTCATCCGGGAGTGCCCGACATGGACGTCGTCTGCGCCACGGCGGCTTCAGCACCGTCTACCCCGAGTGTCACGCCCCGGGACCGATACTAATTTGGGTCGGCCCGAGCACGTCAAACAGACGCCGAACGGACAGAGTTTTTCCTATCCGCCCAAGGCTCATCACATGTACATTTTCATCAATAGAGAAAAGCACTAGCGGAAACATACACAAACGGCTTACACGAGGGTAAGCAATAGCCATTAGTGAAAGAAAGGAAAACCAGCATTCATTCTGTACTATGATTCAGTTTAGATCATATACATTACATCCAACTTGTAATTTATCAGTTTCTTACATTCATTACATCATTTCATCATGTCTTTCTTACATTACATTTACCTCAAAATACACATTACATTCTTTTCTCAACATCGCTAGTCATCAAATACAAAAGATGAACATAGGGTACTTTACTACAAAATGAAATCCAACTTTGGTGGCCTCTGTCTAAGGCGCGATACCTTTACCTCGGTCGCTCGCAGGCTCGCTCGGTCCCGGCTCTGGGGAAATAGTGGGGTGAGAACTACAACAAAGTTCCCAGTGGGTTCGGCCTCAACATCACCGACTTTCCCACTAGGACTAACTCAGGCATAATAGAAAGGATAAGCTGAAATATAGTAACCAATCTACATCATGATGCTAATATGCCTGAACAAAAGCAAGGAATATGCTCAACATTAACATATACAGATTATGCAAGTTCTTTCGTTCTTTATCTTTACACTTTGTTCTTTGTTCTTTGCTCTTTGCTCTTTGTTCTTTATTCTTTAATCTCAAGGCTAACCCGGGGGTTTCGCCACATTAACTTGCTTCACATTAAGTCCATCATCGCAGGAACTCACCCGCTAGGACCGTCCTTCGGGTTTACTCCAACCCGTGATGCATAACTCCGGAGCGTATCGCCCGAGGGGGAGCGACCGCCCTCGAGCACGGAACTCATAGCAAGTATGATCATATCCTTAACTCGAAAGGATTTATAAGTTCAATCTTGACTTTACACTAACTCTAGTGTTCTTTACATCACTTTATGTTGCTAACTCTAGCAATTATGTTCTTTACATTCTTTACTTTTGGCTACCTCTAGCATTTCATGTTCTTTACTCCCCACATTACTTTAACTTTAAACATTGTCATTTCACTTTAACTTTATCGAATGCCACTCGATCTATGTCATTGTGTCACTCTGTTCTTTTGCTCACCTTGGGTGCTCACTTTTCTCTCATGCATACACATAGGGTTTTCGACATTCACATAGTTCTTATTCATCATATTATGCAAGTTGTACTCACAATCGTGCACATCACATTTTCATCATTACATTACCCTAAAATGCATGCAACAATATATACGCATATGCTCAAATGAATGACACATTAGGCATAGAGAGAAGTTCAATGAGTTTGAGAAGCACCACCCACCTCGTAGGCTTTCAAAGGTGCTCCAATGATTTTCTTGGGATTTTTAGACCTTTCGTTCTTTTCCTGCGGCATAACGAAGCCAAATTAGGTCATTTTGGTCATAACTCTACGTACACTTTTCGTAATGCTATTCCGAGCGCACCAACGCGTCGGAAATACCCCCAATTAGGGTTTTAGAGGATCAATTGCACTTAGAAATCCCTATGAGCAAAAGCTCCAATTTTGGGTGCCCTAGCTCCATTGCATCATCAAACCTAGGGTTTGATCTCAAAGAGAAGCAAAAATAGCTTTAATATTCTCTAAAAAGTCCATTAGAATCATCTTTAGACAAATCAAAACCCTACTTAGGGTTTCACCATGAGAGGTGATGGAGCTCACCTCAAGCTTCACCATTTCTATGGTCTTGATCTCAAAAGAAGCAAAAGAAAAGCTTCAAATACTCTAATGATTCCATAAAACCCATTTTAAGCTTAATCCAAACCCTAGATTAGGTTTTACCATGATTAGGGTTCAAAGCTTACCTTGTAAGCTTTCTCTTTCCAAGCTAGAGATGAGGAAGAAGGAGTTTCTTCACTCCTTCTTCTTCTTCTCCACTTTTTTCTTCTTCTTTTCCTTCATTTTCCTTCTCTTCTTCTTCTCATTTGTCTTCTAGAGAGAGAGAGGGAGAGAAGAGAGTGTGAGAGGGTGAGAAAATGAGAGAAATACCTCATTACCCCTCGTACATAGCTCAGTGGGTTGCAAAATTGCAGTTAAACCCCTCAACTTTTACTCTTTCACACAGCCCGGACTAGGCTGTTCGCGCAGGCGGGGACCGGTCTCTCCTTCAGGGACCGGTTCCCGAAGGCTCTCCCCGCGCAGCCAGAGCTGCTGCGCGCAGGGCAACCGGTCTCCCTTTGGGGGACCAGTCTCTCGGGGACCGGTCTCTCGAGCAGGGACCGGTTCCCGAGAGCTGCTTTCTCAGGACTTAGCCGATTTTTCGGCTGTCTCATTTCATACGCGTTCGGGAACCGGTCTCTCCTACCAGGGACCGGTCCCCGAGAGCTGAAAATCTGTAGTTTTGCAGAATTTGATTCTTTAGCTCTCGAAAACCTTCCACAACGCACTTTTGATCATTTTAACACCTTCGGACTTTCCGAAGTGTACCACCCTCGCACTTTGGTCAATTTGACTAAAGTTCGATATTTATTTTCCGAATTTTCGGTATATTACACCGAGACAGCTTCCGGGGTTACCACGAGCGATGTCCGCTGGGCGCGCGTCAGCACTGCGTCAGCCGGAGGGATCGAGAGCGCCTAGCGGCCGAGTCTTTGCCGCTCAGGTGGAGGAGCAACAACCTACAGCACCCGACGACGTTGTGGCAAGTATAATTACGATTAAAGGCACTAGAGCTAGAGCATTGTTTGATACAGGCGCATCTCATTCATTTATTAGCACGTCATTTGCTAAGACACATGGCATAGAGATGGTGTACAATGAGGATTACTGGTGGGTGAACGGCCCAGAACATTCATTCAGTGTTCACAACGAGTGTTTGGCGTGTCCAGTGCAAATAGGCGATTGGATTATGTCGATTGATCTGCTAGTGCTAGATCAGATGTGGGGATTCGATGTTATCTTGGGGACCAATTGGCTCTCCAAGTACTATGCGGTGATAGATTGTGAAAGTAAGGTGATCACTTTTCGTGAGCCTAATCAAGAAGAGTTAGTCTACCAAGCGTGCAAAAGTAGGCGCTTCGCGGCGACCATATCGTCTATAAGGGCAAAGAGAATGATCAAAGGAGGGTGTAAGGCCTATTTGGCAACCATGGTGGATGCTCGAAAGGAGTACCCAGAGTTGGGAGATATTCGAGTAGCGTGCGAGTACCCGGATGTATTTCCGGCGGAGTTACCGGGACTGCCACCGGACCGGGAAGTTGAGTTCGTTATTGACTTGATTCCCGGGGCGGAACAAGTTTCGAAGGATCCGTATAGAATTGCACCGGTGGAGCTAAAGGAGTTGAAAGGCCAACTACAGGACTTGCTCGATAAGGGCTTCATGAGGCCGAGTGTGTCACCATGGGGAGCTCCGGTGCTATTTGTGAAGAAAAAGGATGGTACACTTCGACTCTGCGTAGATTATCGTGAGTTGAACAAAGTAACGATAAAGAACAAGTACCCGTTGCCAAGGATTGACGATTTATTCGATCAGTTGCAAGGGTCCAAGGTGTATTCGAAGATTGATCTCCAATCGGGGTATCATCAATTAAAGATCAGGTCGAAGGATGTGCACAAAACAGCGTACCGTACGCGGTATAGCCATTATGAGTTCACGGTAATGCCGTTTGGGCTTACTAACGCCCCGGCAGCATTTATGGACTTGATGAATCGAGTCTTCAGGCCGTTGTTGGATCGATGCGTCGTGGTGTTTATAGACGACGTGTTGGTTTACTCAAAGAGTGAAGAGGAACATGAAGAGCATCTGAAAGCTGTGTTGCAAATACTCAGACAGGAGAAGCTCTATGCAAAATTGAAGAAATATGACTTTTGGCTAAAGGAGGTCACATTCTTGGGCCATGTGGTATCGGGCGACGGAGTGTCGGTAGACCTGAAGAAAGTAGAGGCAATAAAGGATTGGCCTCGCCCGACGAATGTAGCGGAGATCCGCAGTTTTCTTGGACTGGCGGGCTACTATCGGCGGTTCGTGGAGAGGTTCGCCAAAATAACCACTCCACTAATGCGCCTCACGCATAAGGGGGTAAAGTATGTTTGGAGCGATGATTGCGATCGGAGCTTCGAAGAGTTAAAGAGCAGGTTGACGTCGACCCCGGTTCTTGCTTTGCCGACTCCGGGGGAGACCTTTGTAGTGTATAGTGATGCCTCGTATGTTGGTCTCGGGTGTGTATTAATGCAGAATGGGCGGGTTATTGCTTATGCATCGCGCTAGTTAAAGAGTTATGAGAAGAACTACCTGATTCATGATCTTGAGTTAGCCGCGGTGATTTTCGCGCTAAAGCTTTGGAGGCATTACTTATATGGTGAACATTGTGAAGTCTACACAAATCATAAGAGTCTAAAGTACTTGTTCACCCAGAAAGAGTTGAATATGCGACAGCGGCGGTGGTTGGAATTGTTGAAGGACTACGATGTCACTATACTATACCACCCCGGCAAAGCCAATGTTGTGGCCGATGCTCTAAGTAGAAAATCGGCGGAGAACTTAGCGATGGCGATTACTCCTCAGCCGCTATTGCAAAAGGAAATGCAGAGGTTTGGGTTGGAAGTAGTAGCGCCGGGAGTGCCGGCTGTTCTTATTGCATTAGTTGTGCAACCGACCCTATTTGAGAGAATCAAAGAGTTACAGGCTTCGGATCCTTATCTTCAAAAGGTACGAGGCGAAGTTGAGAAAGGTAATGCCGAGGATTTTGGCATTGGAGCCGACGGCGCACTTCGATTTCGAAATCGTTGGTGTGTGCCCAAGGATGATGAGTTACGAAGGGCGATTATGCAAGAAGCGCACCAATCCCCTTATAGCATACACCCCGGCGGCACTAAAATGTACAAAGACTTGAAAGACCATTATTGGTGGCCGGGTATGAAAAGAGATATTGGGGAGTTCGTGGCGCAATGTTTAACGTGCCAACAAGTTAAAGCAGAGCGTCGATTTTCGGCAGGAAAGCTACAAAGTCTACCAAAACCCATTTGGAAATGGGAAGATATAGCAATGGACTTTGTTATTGGTTTTCCTCGATTACAAGGCGAACACGATGCGATATGGGTGATAGTGGATCGATTGACAAAGTAGGCACACTTCTTGCTGATACATACTACGTGGTCGGGAGACAAGTTAGCTCAAGTTTATCTCGACGAGGTTGTGAGACTTCATGGGGTTCCGGTATCAATCGTATCGGATCGCGACCCGAGGTTCACGTCTCACTTCTGGAAGAGCTTGCAAGACGCGCTAGGCACGCGGCTCGATTTTAGCACAGCGTTTCATCCTCAAAGTGATGGACAGTCGGAGCGGACAATACAAATCCTCGAGGACTTGCTTCGAGCATGTGTGCTAGATTATAAAGGAGGATGGCATGATTTCTTGCCTATGGCGGAGTTCGCCTACAATAATAGCTACCAAGAAAGTATAGCGATGGCGCCTTTTGAGGCACTATATGGTAGAAAGTGTCGTTCTCCTATCCATTGGAGCGACGTGGGCGAAAGAGCAGCTCTTGGCCCGGATGTAGTGCGGGAGGCGGAGGAGAAAGTTCGCCTTGCACGTCAACGGTTGGCGACGGCGCAGTCTTGGCAAAAGAGTTATGCCGACAAGCGAAGAAAGAATTTAGAGTTCGCGGTTGGAGACCGCGTATTCTTGAGAGTATCGCCAATGCGAGGAGTCAAACGATTTGGGGTCCGTGGGAAGCTAAGCCCCCGATACGTCGGACCATTCGAGATATTGGAACGGGTGGGTGCGGTAGCGTACAAGCTCGCACTACCACCGAGACTCGCGGGAGTTCACAATGTATTTCATGTGTCAAATCTTCGAAAGTATATCCGAAACTCGACACATGTATTGGAGTATGAGCCCGTGGAACTACGTGAGGATATGTCTTTTGAGGAGTACCCAGTGTGTATCCTCGATCGAGAAGTGAAGAAGTTGCGAAGTCGCAAGATTCCGTATTGAAAAGTCCAATGGAGCAACCATGCTGTGCGAGAAGCCACTTGGGAGCTCGAGGAGTCAATGCGGAGAGAGTATCCGCATCTATTCGAATCGACAAGTTAAGATATGCGCAATTTCGCGGACGAAATTATTTTAAGGGGTGGAGAATGTAATATACCGAAAATTCGGAGAATAAATATCGAACTTTAGTCAAATTGACCAAAGTGCGAGGATGGTACACTTTGGAAAGTCCGAAGGTGTTAAAATGATCAAAAGTGAGTTATGGGAGATTTTCGAGAGCTAAAGGATCAAAATCTGCATTCTGCAGTTTTGAGCTCTCGGGAACCGGTCCTTGGTGGGAGAGACCGGTCCCCGAACGCGTATAAATTGAGACAGCCGAAAAATCGGCTAAGTCCTGAGAAATTAGCTCTCGGGAACCGGTCCCTGCCTGAGAGACCGGTCCCCGAGAGACCGGTCCCCCTAAGAGAGACCGGTTGCTCTGCACGTGCGCCCTGCTGCTCGCGGGGAGAGCCTTCGGGAACCGGTCCCTGAAGGAGAGACCGGTCCTCGCCTGCGCGAACAGCCCAGTCCAGGCTGTGTGAAAGAGTAAAAGTTGAGAGGCTTGGCTGCAATTTTGCAACCCAATGGCTATGTTATGGGGGCTAATGAGATTTTCTCTCATTTCCTCACCCTCTCACACTCTCTTCTCTCCCTCTCTCTCTCTAGAAGACAAAGGAGAGAAGAGGAAAGAAAGGAAAGAAAGAAAAGAAGGAAAAGAAGGTGAAGAAGAGGATCAAGTAGTGAGCCTACCTCTTCTTCTTCCTCCTTGGAGCAACTTAGGGAAAGCTTTGAGGTAAGCTTTGATCCCTAGTATAGTAAAACCCTAGAATGAGTTTTGAATGACCTAGAAATGGGTTTTAATGGAATGTTTGAGGAGTTTTGAAGCTTTCTTTTGCTTCTTTAGAGATCAAAACCAAGAAAAGCTCAAAGGTGAGCTCCAACCCACCTCTCATGGTGAAATCCAAACTAGAGTTTGGAGTGAGCTAAGAATGGTTCTAATGGACTTTTTAGAGTATAATGAAGCTACTTTTGCTTCCCATTGAGATCAAACCCTAGGTTTGATGATGCTATGGAGCTAGGGCACCCAAATTGGGACTTTTGCTCATAGGAATTTCTAAGTGCATGTCACGCCCGGGTACCAGCGGAAGCATATCCGGTACGTGAACAGACCCGCCATACACCTGCAGTATATAAGGCGTCTACAAACAAGCAAGTCGATAGGAAGAAGATCATAGAAAATTCTATCCTGATATCAGAGCAAAGTACAAGTCACAAAGACTATCAACAAGAGGGCAAAGAGTACATAAACCAAAATCTCAACTAAAAGAGAAAGTAACATGACTATAGTGACTGTCCAAAAAGTACATATACATCACGGGGTATACAAAAATAGGTACAATGGTAGTCTCTCTATACAAAGGGACATCACCCTCGGCCGTAGCCCGAGTAGCAAGGTGATCGACTAGCACGCTCCTAGTAGTCCCTAGCTAGGCGCGACTCCCTTGCCACGATCCCTAGCCTCTCCTGTAGATGGCTCTGTAAAAACAACCACCAAAAGGGCGTGAGAACTATAAACAATAGTTCCCAGTGGGTAAGCCGCCAGCCTCGGCGAATTACACCACTAGGCTCATGATGTACTAAATGGAAATAAAAGCAGTAATTTGCATGATATAGAAATATGCAGTGCTAACCGGTGACCGGCATGTATTCAACATGTAAACATGATTTCTGCAGTAATGAATCAAGTAAATAATAGAAGTATTGCAACTACTATGAACATGATCATAAACATAATCATAGAAATGTAAGTACTACTGTACACTTACAACTGATACTCATTCATTACTATCACTATCATTTCCATTTTCATTTTCATTCTCATTCACTAGGACCTACTCAAGGTAGTCCAGCTTGCGCCGCGCCTAATGGCCCCGTGGTAGTATACACTCCCCACGGCAGTCCACTTCGGCACCCAATCCCGCACGGGCGAGCAACTGTCGCGTAGGCCAACTCCGGAGTGCCGGCTTGTAGGGAGCTACCCTCACAAGCGTGTGCGAATGAGCACGATGGCAAGCAAGCAAAGTCCATTGTCCACATGTCACAATTTTCATATTATCAATACAAAGTTCATAACCCTCGATCCTCTGATCGGAATATCAATACACAAGTAGTAACAAGAGCTAGTATCCACTAGATTGTAAACATGTAAGGGTAAAGCTAAATCACAAAGCATTACAATCTTTCCACTAGTATGGCACTATCAACGTAGTCATGAGCATGTCATAGTTCTCTATGTTAGAGTCAAGAGAATGTCATTGTTCTCTACTTTAAAGTGCATCCTACACTTGTTCATAAGTCATTCAACTGAATTGAATATAAATAGAAAGACTTTCATGGATAAGTATTCTCTACTTTATAGAGACTTCATTTCGAATATGTTCAACATTATAATGACGAATGTCAAGCCCCTTTATTAATCACATAAGCGCACAATAAGACCATTTCTATAATACATATAGAACGTAGAGGAGTTTCACTTGCTCTGGTTAGGTCCGACCCACCTAGTATTAGGCTCCAAATCAGTCCAAGAAGTCTCAAGGATCAGCTCCACTAGGTCTCAATCCTGCTGAACACGAAGCACAAAGATCGGATCAAATCACGATTGAAATGTCCAATTTCGGCGCAATTGCACTTAATACATAGGAATAGCTTAAATCCCTGTTTGGCTTAGTTCAATACCTCACGTTAAGCTTCCAGAAGGCCCTCCAAGGCCAAACGAAGGCGGTCCAAGGGTCAAACACCCTCTCGCTGCGAACAATTCCGAAACGACATCAAACTCATCAATAATAGTAATTATGGTCGGAATCTTGCAATTTCGGCTTCCTAACTGAAATTCTTACTTACCTTAGGGTAGAACACCTTCTAAACCAGCCTCCTAGGTCATCAAATAAGCTCCACGTGGTTCAAAAACCTGCTGCGAAGACACAATGCCCAAATTGCATCAATTCGATAGAATAACCCGCGTATAGTCCGAAATAGCTTCCGAAATGGCTAATTCTTCCAATTAAGCTTCAAAGTAGCTTATCCCTGGTCTACTGAGATTAATTTACAGTTAAATAACTCATCTTTAAGTGCTAAAACCTCAGTTTAAAACAGCTAGAAGCAACAACTCCAAAACTATACATAATTCGTCCAAGAAATTGCCGAAAATGGAAAACGTGAGCCGCTTACCTCGCCAAGCCTCCAACCAGTAGCTCACTGGTCCAGAGCTGCGAAAAGACTTCCAAAGTACTCTCTCACACGTTCACAAGGGCTCCGTACACTCGCAACAAGCGACGAACAAGCGAGGCGACGAAAACGAGCAAAATCGTCGATTTCTATGTAGAGAGAGAAAAACCCTAGAGAGAGAGAGAGAGGAAGGTGGAAGAACAATCCCCTGAGCTCCAGCAACCTTCACTGAGCCCCCAGAGTCGTGCTGGGTTCAAATAGATAGGTGTCAAAAGTGAAATGACCAAAATACCCAAGCTGCCACGAATCTGCCAGCTTGTACCGGTACATAGTAATGTCTGTACCGGTACAGCAAGCAGAAAAGGCTGATTTTTGCCAGTTTGATGCAAATTCTCACTTTTAACATTCCAAACATCCTCTAACTTATCCAAACACTTGTTCTAACCTTTTAGAACATGTAGGAGTGATCCACACACCATTCCACATACTCGAACTCCGCAATTTGCGAAAGTCCAGTGTATTACAGTGCAATTGACCCTTTAGAAATCTAATTGGGGGTATTTCCGATGCGTTGGTGCGCTTGGATTAACGTTACGAAAAGCCGATGTAAAGATATGGGCAAAATGGCCTAATATGGCTTTGTTATGCCGCAGGTAAGGAACGAAAGGTCTAAAAACCCCAAGAAAATTATCGGAGCACCTTTGAAAGCCTACGAGGTGGGTGGTGCTTCTCAAACTTATTGAACTTCTCTCTATACCTAATGTGTCATTCATTTGAGTATGTGTATATATATTGTTGCATGCATTTTAGGGTAAAGTGATGATGAAAATGTGATGATGCATGATTGTGAGTACAATTTGCATAATATGATGAATGAGAACTAAGTGAACGTCAAAAACCCTATGTGTATGCATGAGAGAAAAGTGAGCACCCAAAGTGAGCAAAAGAACAGAGTGACACTATGACATAGATCGAGTGGCATTTGAAAATGTAAAGTAAAGAGACACTAGAGTTAGTGTGATGCAAAGAACCAAAGTGATGAAAAGAATGATGAAAATGACAATGTGTAAAGTAAAGTAAAGTGGGGCAATAAGAACAAGTATTGTAACGAACAAGAATGCTAGAGTTAGCAAGAGTAAAGAAATGTAAAGAATGTGATTGCATGAGTTTGCAACATAATAGTGATTAAAGAACACTAGAGCTAGTGTAAAGTCAAGATTGAACTTATAAATCCTTTGAGTTAAGGATATGATCATACTTGCTATGAGTTCCGTGCTCGAGGGCGGTCGCTCCCCCTCGGGCGATGCGCTCCGGAGTTATGCATCACGGGTTGGAGTAAACCCGAAGGACGGTCCTAGCGGGTGAGTTCCTGCGATGATGGACTTAATGTGAAGCAAGTCATTGTGGCGATACCCCCGGGTTAGCCTTGAGATTAAAGAACAAAGTGCAAAGAACAAAGAACAAAGAACAAAGAGTAAAGTGAAGAGAACAAAGAATTTGCATAATCTGCATTTATTTAATGTTGAGCATATTTCTGCTTATTGTTCAGGCATATTAGCATCATGTATAGTTTGGTTACTGTTTACAGCCTATTCTTTCTATTATGCCTGAGTTAGTCCTAGTGAAAAAGTCGGTGAGATTGAGGCCGAACCCACTGGAAACTTTGTTGTAGTTCTCACCCCACTATTTCACAGAGCCGGGACCTAGCGAGCCGGCGAGCGACCGCGGTAAAGGTATCACACCTTAGTCAGAGGCCATCAGAGTTGGGTTACATTTTGCTAGTAAAGTTTCCCTATGTTCATCTTTTGTGTTTGATGAGAAATGATGTAAAGAAAAGAATGTAAAGTTTTATTATGAGCAAATGTGATGTAAGAAAAAAATGATGAAATGATGCAATAAAGTGTAAGGAATTGTAAATGCACAAGTTGGATGTAATGTATATGATCTAAATTGAATCATAGTACAAAATGAATGCTAGTTTCCTATCTTTCACTCGTGGCCCTTGCTTACCCTCGTGTAAGCCGTTTGTGTATGTTTCTGCTAGTGCTTTTCTCTATTGATGAAAATGTACATGTGATGAGCCTTGGACGGATAGGGGAAACTCTGTCCGTTCGGTGTCTGTTTTATGTGCTCGGGTCGGGCCAAATTGGTATCGGTCCCGGGGCGTGACATCGGCGGAGTCGGCGGCCGAACCCACTAGGAACTATGGACAATAGTTCTCACCCACTTTGCTGCAGAGCCTAGTACGAGCACACCGGGCAAGGACTGCGGCAAGGGTATAGCGCCCGAGCAGTAGTATAGTAACTTCCCTTTTGCATTAGAGTACCCGTATGTATCTAGATGCTTTTTATTTTGGGAGAGCCACCTATGTATTTGGAAAATGATTATGTATTCATTTTGGAAAAGATGTAAAAAGGGCAAGGTGATGTAAATGTAAAAGAACCTTAAATTGTGAGTGAATGGATGTAATAGCTAGTTATATTTCTCTTTATTTCACTTGTGTATGCTTGTGGATTCTTGCTCTTTGTTGTTGGCACTTGTTGTGCCCTTTGTTGATTATGTATGTATAGAATTTCGCTACCTGGGCAAATTCTTGTACATGATCAGGTTGTTAGCCTTGGGAGGACCGGGGAGGTGCTGTCCGTTCGGCGTCTGTTCGACGCGCCCGAGCCGGACCAAATTGGTAGCGGTCTCGGGGCGTGACAATAGGAAACTAGGGTTAAGAGATGGAGACAATCAAAAGTAAACAAAGAGTCTAGGAACTAGGGCTACTATAGAGACATGCTGCTCCTCTGCTGCTAGCTGTGAGTGACCCTAGACCGAGGATCCTGTTTTCGTCATCCTGGAGGCTAGCGACACTCAGGTGAGGGAGCACAGTACCCTTTCGGCTTCCCTAGTACTTGTGCTCACCTCAGTGTTAGCTCTAGTTGTTGCCATAAATGTGTGTTGGTTGCACACTCCCGGGGACATCTTGGTTTGACGAAAAGGTTGCTCCATCTTTGTCGTTAGTAGCCATTAGCGCTTCGAATCATGAACATGGTATCTGGAACATCTCTGTACACCTACTGGTGCTATTGGTCGCTTCCAAGTTGCAAAAGCATCAGTAACGATCCTAAACTTCTATTTCTATTATAAATGTGCAATTAGATGTATTATTAAGGTCTTTTTTGCAAATGTTCATCATTGGCTACCTGGGACAGCATCAATTTTGTGTGTTGGACCCTTGGATTCGTCGTCCTAAGTCCAAAAGTCAATCGGAAGCTGAAATGGGGCTTTTCGGCATTTCTATCGTCAAAATCGTCATTATAAATGCAATTGCGATTTGAAATTCACATACACACCTTTATGGTTGTCTTTGGACATTGCTGAGCTTTCTTGGCTAGTTGATTTTCACTGTCTTATGTGTTCGGTGACAGCGGGAGGGTTGTGGTTGGTTTTGATGCCGGAATGGCACTTTCGAAGCCCGAAATGACATTTTTTTGATATTGAATCTTCTTTCGCTTTGCGCTTTGTGTGCTGCTGCCCGACACCAAAATTGGTGCAATTTGAGACAACGAATGGGATTCTGAGACACAAAGTGTTATTTGGGCTCCGTCGTTGGTCGAAATGGCTATTTAGCGAGTCTCCTTGAATATCGACAGAAATTGGATAGCAATAGTTGGAAACAATGTTTCGGTCACGTTGTTAGTATTGTTGGTGACTTCATGTCACATTTATATGGTGATGTGGTAGTGGGGCCATCTTGGGGCTGAATGCGGGTCGTGTGCGCGTTCCGACACTAAAATAATGTTTGAAATATTAAGTTAGGCTTTTTGGTCTAGGTGTTGGGTTGAGATTGCATGGTCATTTGTTGTTGGTTGGAACTCTGTTGTAGTTGCATTGCAAGTGGAAATGTCCCTCGAGAGTGATCATGTAGTCGTGTGCTATCCTGTCGCCAAAAATGGCAACTTCAAAATGTATTGGGGTGAAATCTCCACAATTTTGATGCACTAGTTGTGCACTTGGACTCTGAAAATTGTAGAATGTGGTTTAGAGTACTCTCGCTTGTCGAAACCAATAGGGTGGTAAGAAAGTGACCTTTTGGTAGTTCCTATGCCAAAATCGGCAGACATTTGAATCTGCTAAGGCATAGTTTTGGGGCCAGAGTCTCTATTGTTACACATTTTGCATATGGCTGTCCCAACACCTAATTCGGTAAGTTTTGGTGTAGCAGGTGGTCTTAAGAAGACCTACAACATGTCTTGGGAGACTATGGGCCAGTTAAAGGTATGATGAGTTTGGCGACTATTTGGACAAGGTACGAAAATCAATTAAAGAAATAGATGTTCTGATCACACTGGTTCATGTTATTGGCAACTTAGTATTACAAGTTGTTGTTGGTTTGCTGTTGGGAGTCGTTTGGACTCTTGTAGAGTTAGCTCAGGGGTTGATCTACTTTCAGAAGTTGAATTGCAAAATCGATGTTTCAAGCATGTTGTGGTGCACTTTAGTGCGGTATAGGTGTGTCGGTTGGTATAGTGGACATGTAGAAGTTTATATTGACATTCGACATTTATGTCTACATTCACATGGTGCCTAGATGTATTGGTGGAGTTGCACACTCAGGTATTCAATTTATAGGTGGGTTCTTCGATCCAAAATGCGTAAAGTGGTGTCTACTCAGTTACCTTCATATATTTTTCTATTCTCTTGTATGGCTGAGAATATCTTTCACACCACTGACTTATCATTGTAGTTGCTCTATGTCAGTTACATTTTTGGTTCATTCTCCAGTTGTAGAGTGTTGTTGTATTGTTGCATGATTATATGACAGATGTTGACTTAGTCGGTCGTGTTAGATATTGGTAGATATGTTATTACTCGATTACATGAAAGTTAGTTGACTTAGTCAGTCAGTATTATACTAATACTATTGGGACATTGTTTGATCTTAGTGGTCAGTGGACTGTCTAGATATCTCTCTCAGCTAGTTGTCGACGGTTTGGCTATTAAGCATATAGCATCGATCATCACCGTTTATTGAGCATTTCACGTACACCAGCAATTTGGCCACGAACAGTGTTCTTTTCTGAAAAAGTGATTGTAATCCAACCCGTGAGCCTTGTGTGGTATCTTTTGCAGTCAGGTTATTGTAAGAAAATCATGTGTACGCAGCGGAAGAAAATAACACAATTAAAATTTTTTTGAAAAAACCAAAGATCACCTCGTGTTTCATTTTAGATCATTAATAGGATCTATTTTATTTTATTTTACCTCTCGCGGGTCGAGATCACTGCGAAGTCGACAATCGTTGTTAAAATTTGTTCGTCCTCGCTTAGCCGCGCACGCGCCCATCCTCTACTCGCGTCGACACGAAATCACACCCTTGATTGAATTAGACGACCGCTTCGATCCGTGATCTGATCACGAATTAACCCTTGCGTCGACTTGAGGAAGATGAATCAATCTTCTAGATGTGCTAGCAACTTTTGAAGATTGAAACCGATGGATTAATTGTGGGGGACTTAAGGAAGAAAGAGGATTGGCGGCTAGTTTTCTATTTCTCTTGCATTAATTAATTCATTCAATTTTAATATGCCATATGACATATATTTATAATGAGAAAACCCTAAGCCTAATCCTAATCCTAATCGAAATCCTATTCCCATTGGATTATCCATTAACCCACAAGTTGGTTATGATATTAACCGAATTCAAATCCTAGTTCTAATTCGATTCATGTGTAACATTTATTCATAAGTGCTTATATTATTTACTAACGATTAGTAAATACACCATACAACTTTTTACACATAAATACCTCTAATTTACAACAATTGCAAATTAGTCCTTTTACTAATAAATTAGTAAACTTTAGTATTTAACTATATTATAATTACAATTAATCCATCCGATAAACTTCTTTTATCGTCTCCAATATATCGATCATGCGTGATTTCTTATGTGTGTCACCTAATAGGTTCAATTCTGTCTGATAGTGAGATATGATGCGATCCCCATCTACATCATCATCGAAACTCCTTTCGATGGCTCAAACTCTTTTGATTCTTCCCTAATAGAATAATTAATTATTAATAATTATTTCTATTGGTTCCCACAATCCACCAGTGACACTTAGCAGTATGTAGTGGTAATCTAGTCAGAAGTGAATATCGGACTGAACCTCTAGGTGCAATTACCGTATAATACAATCCTTCTATCGCATAGTTCCAACTGAGTGGAGGTCATGGAATATTCGTCAAACCCCATCACCTGTCATATGACAACTTTGATATGATAGAAGCTCTTATGATTACCCTTGGAAACCTCTTTCCATACACCATATTACCCCGGCCGAGAATTTTTGAGCTTTGCCTTACAAATAGTATAGAACTAATTATCTCTCTACCGAGAGCGATAGATCCCCTATAAACACACACCCATTCTTAATATGAACCGACTGCAACCAATATATACTACTAATGTCACGCCCTGCCCTGAGGCCACTACCAATTTGGTCCGGTTCGGGCGTGCTGGACGGACGCCGAACGGACAGGACCTCCCCTGTCCGCCCAAGGCTCAACAACAGATCGAGTACAAGAATTTGCCCAGGATAAATAAATTCATGCATACACGATCAACAGGGCACAAACAGTGCCAACAACGAAGAGCAAGAATCCACAAGATACACAAGTGAAGTAAAGAGAGTTTTACGAACTATTACATTGATTGATCCAATTACACCACATTCTTTTACATTTACACTTTTTCCCAAAATGAATACATGTCTACTAGTGTCATCAAAATACATAGCTCTCCAAGTCCTCACCTACATGAATCTCTCTTAAATACATAGGTGTGCTAATGCAAAAGGGAAAACTACTACATACTACTTATCACGCCCCGGGACCGGCGGAGGCCCTCCCAGTAGCGCGCCCAGACCCGCCATATGTCTACACATATAAGGCGTTTACGATAAAAGCGGAAGTAAAGCAAGAGGTAGAATAAATAGAATGAATAGCAACTAATGATATCAGAGCAAGTAAAGTTCTATTATCTAAACCAGAGTAAAAGAAACATATCTAAATAATAAAAGTAACCATAAGTAATACAATATCTGTCTCAAAGGTACACAAAAGGGGGGTCTCTAGTACACTGGTACAGCTCTCAACCTCTCCAAAAAGAATTACATCGAGAGGTAGACCACCTAAACTCGTCACTCGCTGAAGGGCTAACTCGAAGCAGCGCCCTTCCCACGGTCCCTAGCCTCTCTCGGCGTGGAAGGCTCTGAAAGAAATCATGAAACAGAGGGC
>NC_033630.1:6954982-6964501 GCF_001540865.1 Ananas comosus | reverse complement strand
ACCCGAGCACGTCAAACAGACGCCGAACGGACAGGGTTTCCCCTATCCGCCCAAGGCTCATCACATGTACAAATTCGAACAAGAAATGCACTAGCGGAAACATACACAAACGGCTTACACGAGGGTAAGAAATAGCCACGAGTGAAAGATAGGAAACTAGCATTTATTCTGTACTATGATTCAGTTTAGATCATATACATTACATCCAACTTGTAATTTATCGATTTCTTACATTCATTACATCATTTCATCATGTCTTTCTTACATCACATTTACCTCAAAATACACATTACATTCTTTTCTTTACATCATTTATCATCATGTACCAAAAGATGATCATAGGGTACTTTACTACAAAATGAAACCCAACTTTGGTGGCCTCTGACTAAGGCGCGATACCTTTATCTCGGTCGCTCGGCGGCTCGCTCGGTCTCGGCTCTGTGGAAATAGTGGGGTGAGAACTACAATAAAGTTTCCAGTGAATTCGGCCTCAACATCACCGACTTTTCTACTAGGACTAATTCAGGCATAATAGAAAGAATAAGCTGCATATAGTAACCAATCTATACATGATGCTAATATGACTGAACAATAAAGCAAGGAGTATGCTCAGCATTAAATAAATGCAGATTATGCAAATTATTTGTTCTTTTCACTTTACTCATTGTTCTCTTTTCTTTGTTCTTTGCACTTTATTCTTTGCTCTTTGTTCTTTAATCTCAAGGCTAACCCGGGGGTATCGCCACATTGACTTGCTCACATTAACTCCATCATCGCAGGAACTCACCCGCTAGGACCGTCCTTCGGGTTTACTCCAACCCGTGATGCATAACTCCGGAGCGCATCGCCCGAGGGGGAGCGACCGCCCTCGAGCACGGAACTCATAGCAAGTATGATCATATCCTTAACTCAAAGGATTTATAAGTTCAATCTTGACTTTACACTAGCTCTAGTGTTCTTTCATCACTTTTTGTTGCCACTCTAGCAATCATTGTTCTTTACCATTCATTACTCTTGCTAACTCTAGCAATTATATTCTTTACATTCTTTACTTTTGGCTACCTCTAGCACTTCATGTTCTTTACTCCCCACATTACTTTAACTTTAAACATTGTCATTTTCATCATTCTTTACATTACATTGGTTCTTTACCTCACACTATCTCTAGTGTCATTTCACTTTAACTTTATCGAATGCCACTCGATCTATGTCATTGTGTCACTCTGTTCTTTTGCTCACTTTGGGTGCTCACTTTTCTCTCATGCATACACATAGGGTTTTCGACGTTCACATAGTTCTCATTCATCATATTATGCAAGTTGTACTCACAATCATGCATCATTACATTTTCATCATTACTTTACCCTAAAATGCATGCAACAATATATATACACATGCTCAAATGAATGACACATTAGGCATAGACAGAAGTTCAATGAGTTTGAGAAGCACCACCCACCTTGTAGGTCTCTTTAGGTGCTCCGACGATTTTCTTGAGATTTTTAGACACCCGGTTCACTACCTGCGGTATAACGAAGCCAAATTAGGCTTATTTGGCCATAACTTTACATACACTTTTCGTAATGCTATTCCGAGTGCACCAACGCATCGGAAATACCCCCAATTAGGTTTCTAGAGGGTCAATTGCACTTAGAAATCCCCATGAGCAAAAGCCCCAATTTGGGTGCCCTAGCTCCATAGCATCATCAAACCTAGGATTTGATCTCAATGGGAAGCAAAAATAGCTTCATTATACTGTAAAGAGTCCATTAGAACCATTCCTAACACATTCCAAACCCTAGTTTGGATTTCACCATTAGAGGTGGCCAAAACTCACCTCAAGCTAAACCATGGTTTTGATCTCTAAAGAAGCAAAAAGAAAGCTTCAAATACTCTAAAGGTTCTATAAAAACCATCCTTACTCTAATCCAAACCCTAGTTTGGAATTTAACATGAGATGGGGCAAAGCTTACCTCTAAGCTTGCTCCTTTCTTGCTCTAGAGAGGAAGAAGATGAAGTGGCTTCACTCCAATAGCTTCTTCTCCACTTTCTTCTTCTTCTTTTCCTTCCTTTTCCTTCTCTTCTTCTTCTCCTTCTTGTCTTCTAGAGAGAGAAAGAGAGATGAGAGGGGATGAGAGGGTGAGAATGAGAGAAATACCTCATTTACCCCAATACATAGCTCATTGGGTTGCAAAATTGCAGCTAAACCCCTCAACTTTTACTCTTTCACACAGCCTGGACTGGGCTGTTCGCGCAGGCGGGGACCGGTCTCTCCATCAGGGACCGGTTCCCGAAGGTCCACCCTGCATAGCCAGAGCTGCTACGCGCGATGCGACCGGTCTCTCTCTGGTGGGATCGGTCTCTGGGGGACCGATCTCTCGGGGAGGGACCGGTTCCCGAGAGCTGATTCTCAAGGACTTAGCCGATTTTTCGGCTGTCTCAATTCATACGCGTTCGGGGACCAGTCTCTCCCACCAGGGACCGGTCCCCGAGAGCTCAAAATCTGCAGTTTTGCAGAATTTGATTCTTTAGCTCTCGAAAACCTTCCACAACGCACTTTTGATCATTTTAACACCTTTAGACTTTCCGAAGTGTACCGTCCTCGCACTTTTGTCAATTTGACTAAAGTTCGATATTTATTTTCCGAATTTTCGGTATATTACAACTTCCTTTTCTTTCACTTTCATCGGCAGTCTATTTCCACTTCTTCATCAGTCCCAGCTTCAGACAAAAGAACGATTGAAACTGTACAAACTACTACGCCGCTGTCTTCAAAACGGCGTAAATCAGTTGCTAAACGGCAATTTCGACAAGCCGAAGATGCTCCTTCGGCTGACATTTTAAAGGACAGAGCCGAAAATACACCTTCGACTTCAATCCCAGAAATAAGAGCCGAAGATATGCCTCCGGCTGGTGTTCTATCAAAAGAAACAAATGTACCTACTTCGGCCACAGAACAAAGCCCTATCCCGATCGAACCGATTGAGATCGAGGTAAGCCAAGTTATTTGCCTGTACCCAATTTTTCTATTTCTTTATTTATTTATCATTTTCTTTTAACTCACAACCCTCTTCTGAAAGAGTCCCTTTTACTCATTCTTCGAAGATGCAGATGGATAGACAGCTTCGCAGGGAAGCTCGTCTTGAAAAGAAACGAGGTATGGAGAACAAGAAAAAATCCGTTGCAGATGGATAGACAGCCGCCGCTGCCGCTGCTCCGTCGACTCCACTCGGCACCGCCACAGGGGGCGCGACATGCTCGGCACCCACCTGGGCCGCCGCTGCTTGCTGACGCTCCAAAGCCTCCTGGAGCCGTTGAATCTGCTCCCCTTGACGTTGAACAGACTCCGCTTGTTGCCGCACTACGCCAATAAGCGCGGCCATTTGCTCCTGAAGCTCACCGTCTCCACTTGCTCCGGATTGCTCGGGTGCCGCATTTCGCTCCTCTGGCATCGACCTTGTTCGAGGTCCACCACGAGCCATTGCTTCCTGAAATGAAGCAACCCGCATTAGCTACGTGACCAACATTACTAAACCATACCCAATCTGGCGAAAGCAACTTAGGAATCCATCCTCACTCTAAAGCATTATGTCGTCGGCCGCCCGACACAACACCAAGAGTAGAGAACAAACGTCAACTCGACTCAGTCCCTAATCACATTAGAGACATCCTAACTTAACCCAATCACATGCTTTCGCTAACTTTAATCCATCATCGCTCATGTTCCCTAGATCCTTAAGGTTTTCCAATCCTAAGGGTGTAAGGAAGTAAATTCTCGAAATCCGAGAGTTGAACTTCGTTTGGAATCGACTTATTGTCGATTGGCCGCGCTTCGGAAGGTCCGAATGCTACGAAAATGCGAAGAGTGCATTAAGGGAGGACCTTAGAGAGTTGGAGTTGCAAATCTGCATTCTGCATGTTTTCCACTCTCGGGGTCCGGACCCTAATGGTAAGGTCCGGACCCCATAGATGCGAAAAGCCCAGTATGCAGTTTGCACACTTTGGTAACTCTCGGGGTCCGAACCCTAATGGTAAAGTCCGGACCCCATAGCTGCGAAACCCATTTGGGTTTGAGGATTGCAATTTTTAGAGTTTTCCAACTCTCGGGGTCCGGACCCTAGCTGCAGAGTCCGGACCCCGTACCATGAAACTATCCATTTTGGGCTGTTGCAAAGAGGCAAAGTTGAGGGGTTTTTATGCTATTGTAGCATGAGTTGGGGCTATATGAGAGTGAGCTCTCTCTCTTCTCATTTTCTTCCCCAAATACCAACCTAGCTCTCTCTCTCTCTAAGCTTTTGCTCTCTCTCTCTCAAGGAAGGAGAAGGAAAAAGAAGGAGAAGTAGGAGAAGAAGACAAAGAAGGAGAGGATCGTCTTCTTCATCTTCTTCCTCCTGTTGGAGAAGCTTTTGGAGATAAGCTCCGAAACCGACTAATGGTATTTTCCAGGGTTTTGTCACGCTCCGGGACCCAGCGGAAGCCCGCCCGGCGCGTGCCCAGACCCGCCATACGTCTAAAACATATAAGGCGTCTTAAAACAACAATAAATAAAGCGGTAATAAAAGACAACTAGGAGTATCAGAGCATGATATAATACTAAGTTCTACAATAGAGAAAGGAGCATAAAGCTGGAATCCACTAATAAAAGTATAAAGTAATATAAAGAAAATCCCAAATACAAATGCTAAAAGTAGATACATAGGTGGTCTCTATACATGGATTCAAAATCTCTCACTCTCTCAACTACAAAAAGAAAGAGCAAACCACCTAGGCAAAGAACCGCTCATCGCTAGCTAGCTATGCGATTCCCTTGCCGCGATCCCATGCCTCCGCCGGTGCAGAAGGCTCTGAAAGAAACCACGAAAAAGAGGGCGTGAGAACTATTAAAAATAGTTCCCAGTGGGCAATTACTGACTTCAGTGAATGCACCACAAGGCCCAAAGCTACAAAGAAAGTGGTCAGTAGCTATAAAAGCAATAAAGCGAAAGGTAAGTAAAAGTGTAACTTATTATAACCAGATGTCTCTACTTAGCATGATAGGCATAAGAATAAGCAACTATAATATAAATGTACATGGATGTGTATACATGAATACCCATAGGTATGCAACCAATACGATGTCCTCAATGCAATTAGTAAAGATGTCATTGTTTACTATTCTAGTCGATGTCCAGTCAATATACTAAGTCATCATCTGTCCACATGTCATAGTGAATACTCAAAGTCAAATCTGAAGAGACCCACCCGAAGGCTGTCTATGGCCCTGAGACCCACCCGTAGGCTGTCTGGCCGATGCCGAGCCTAGTGGCCCCGTGGTAGTCATCATCCCCACCCTAGGAATGAGCCTCGCCCACGGCAATCCACTTCGGCGCCCAATCCCGCACGACGAATATAAATCGCAATGGCCATCTCCGGAGTGCCGGCTTGTAGGGAGCGACCCTCACAAGCATGTGCGAATGAGCACAATGGCAAGTAGTCATATGTCCTGTCACAAGTACCAAGTCCTCATGTCTAATAACATGAAATGTATCGAATGTCTCAAAGGCCTATCTCTATGTCATCATGTCTCTACATGGAATATATAGCAGATGTATAATGGCCTAACATTATGTCTCTATGTTGCAGTTCAACCGTTTTCTAGTTCAAGTGCCCCTTTATGACACTTTTGCTTACTAAGTCATAACATGGCAATTATGCTTAAGATTGCATGATTCTAGTCATTTCCCCACATAAGAGACATATTTCTAAGTTGCAATAAAGAATTCGGAACACATGCATGCATACTACACATAAGGCTCTACTACATAGAGCGAAGTTCTCATGACACATAATGCATGGGTTTTAAGCGTTCCAAAATTCATATAAATTCTATCTAGCATGAATATGCATTTACTTTCACAAAAAAATAAGTATTTTACTCATAGGGGCCATTTTGCCCCAAATCATGAAGCCAAACCCATCGATTTTTCGAACTTTTCGTTTCGCCGAACGAAGGTGTCCACTAGCCTCCTAGTACCCTAAGGATGTAGGAACAAGTGTTACCCAAACGAAACGAACAACGGATTGCTCAATCATTAACCAAATCGGGCTAGGGTTGAAGAAAACACACCGATTGCGAAGGAAGCTCTCTCAATCTCCAAATGGGAGCTAGAGTCCTTCCAATCAAACCTAAACAAAGGTTCTAAACCCATCAATTTGGTTCCAAAGCCCTCAAATCAAAAATCCCCAATCCTAGCCCTAGAATCCAAAATCTAGGGTTTCCAAAGAGGAAAACTACCAAAACATGCTCTAAAGGAGAGATCATGAGTACTCACCTCACAAGATGTCCCAAACCAAGCTCCAAGCCAAGTGGAGTTGAAGATCTCCTCTCAAACAAGCTCCTCTCCAAGCTCCAAGCCTTCAACAATGGAGGAAACCCAACAAAAAGCAAGATGGAGAAGAAAGGAGAGATCAAAACCAACCAAAATCCATCAAAAATGGAGAAGAAATCAAAGGGGGAGAGTCTCACCTTATCTCCTCTGGTTAGGGCACAAGAAAGCCCTCTAAAGGGGCTGGGGTGTAATATATAGGTGTTGCAACAATTGCAAAAACACCCCTCCACGAAACAGCCCCAATCTGCACTGTGTACCGGTACACGGGATTGTGTACCGGTACACCACCCACGAAAACGCAAACCCGAGCCTCGGGTTTGGCCGAAAAGCCGTCTCTGTACCGGTACGCGGGCCCGTACCGGTGCAGCCATCAACCTCGTACCGGTACAGCCACCAAGCCCGTACCGGTACACAGCCTGCTGAAGGCTACCCGAGGGCTGACAAAAAATCTAACTTTTTGGATTTTGGTACACAGCTTTAAACCACAATTCTCGGGTGTCACGCCCCGGGACCGATGCCGATTTGGCCCGACCCGAGCACGTCAAACAGACGCCGAACGGACAGAGTTTTCCCTATCCGCCCAAGGCTCATCACATGTACATTTTCAATAAGAAGTGCATTAGCGGAAACATACACAAACGGCTTACACGAGGGTAAGCAATAGCCATTCGTGAAAGAAAAAGGAAACTAAACATTCACAAGTAATATGATTCATTTTAGATCATATACATTGCATTCATCTAGTAATTTATCGAATTCTTACATTCATTACATTATCTCATCCTTTCATCATTTCTTTCTTACATCACATTTACCTCAAAATAAGCTTTACATTCTTTCTTTACATCACTAATCATCAAATACAAAAGATGATCATAAGGTACTTTACTACAAACTGAAACCCAACATTGGTGGCCTCTGACTAGGGCGCGATACCTTTACCTCGGTCGCTCGCCGGCTCGCTCGGTCCCGGCTCTGTGGAAATAGTGGGGTGAGAACTACAACAAAGTTCCCAGTGGGTTCGGCCCCAACATCACCGACTTTCCCACTAGGACTAACTCAGGCATAATAGAAAGGATAAGTAAGATTTAGTAACCAATCTATAACATGATGCTAATATGCCTGAACAAAAGCAAGGAATATGCTCAACATTGAATAAATGCAGATTATGCAATTTCTTTATTCTTTTTACTTTACTCTTTGTTCTTTGTTCTTTACACTTTGTTCTTTGCTCTTTATTCTTTTAATCTCAAGGCTAACCCGGGGGTTTCGCCACATTAACTTGCTTCACAATTAATCATCATCGCAGAATACACACGCACTACGGACGCTTGTACGGTATACTCCACCGGATGCCTACTCCGAGCGTCATCGCCCGAGGGGAGCGCCGCTCCTCGAGACGAACTCATATCCCCCCAAGCAAGTATGATTCATATCCTAACTCAAAGATTATAATTCAATTTGACTTACACTAGCTCTAGTGTTCTTATACATTCACTTTATGTCTGCAACTCATGCAATCACCTACATTTTCATTTCACTGCTAACTAGCAGTCCTTGTTCTATTGCCGCCTTTAACTCTTAACTTAACACTTGTCACTCTTCATTCTTACTTTCACTTAGTTTTTGCATCTACACTTAACTCTAGTTCTCTTATTTACATTTTCAAATGCCCACTCGATTATTCATTGTGCACTTCTGTTCTCTTTTGCATGCACTTTAGGTGTCACATTTTTTCTCTCATGCATACAATCTAGGTTTTTGACATTATTAGTCTCAACCATCTCATTAAGAAATGTTCCACAATCATGACAATCAATCACATTTCATCAATTAACTTTACCCTAAAATTGCATCAACAATGATATAAGTAACATAATGCCTCAAGGATATGACATTTAGGCAACTACGAGAGAATTCAACTGAGTTTTGAAAGCACCAACCACGCTTGTAGGCTTCAAAGGTGCCCGATTGATTCTCTTGGGATTTTTTAGATGCTATCGTTTTACCTTGCGGCAAAACGAACCCCTTATACCAAGGCCATTTTGCTCATAACTTTACTTTGAATTTACGAAATCTATTCGCGCCCAAACTGGTCGGAAATACCCCCAATTAGGTTTTAAAGGTCAATATCACTTTAAAACCCATTGAGCAAAGCCCAATTGGTGCCAGCCTGTCGTAAACGCTCCAATGCACTAATAAAACCTGAAGGTTTGATCTCCATTGGGATTTCAAAAGAGACTCATTAACTCTAAAATAATTCCATTAGAACATCCTAGGCTTTAACAAAACCCTGAAGTCTGGGATTTCTCCATTAAGGTGGCCAACTCACCTGTATTCATTAGCAAAACTAGGTTCGATCTCTTTAGAAGCAAAGAAGCTTCAAAACTCTTTAATCATTCATTAAAACCCTTAGTTCATTCAAGCCAGTTTCTAGGGTTTACTACATTAGGGTGAAAGCTTACTCAAAGCTTCCCTAACATTGCACTAGAGAGGCAATGAGATGGACGCCTCTTTGCTCCATAAAGCTCTTCTCCCCCTTCTTCTCCTTCTATTTCCTTTCCTTTCTTCTTTCCTCTTCTCTCCACTATTCCTCTAGAGGAGAAGGGAGAAAGAGAGTGTTTGAAGGGTGGAATGAGAGAAAACTCTCGTACCCTCAATGACATAGCTATTGTTTGCAAATGCCGCTAAACCCCATCAATTTATTTTAATAACTGCCCGAACTGGCATTGCCAGGCAAGAAAACGGCTCTCCCTGACAGGACCGGTTCCCTACACGTTGTCCCAGCCATGCCAGAGCTGCTGCGCTAGCAGTGCAACCGTCTCTCTTTGTGGGACCTGGTCTCTGGGGGACCGTCTCTCAGGCGAGAAGACCGTCGGTTCCAGAGACTATCCTTCCAGACTTAAGCCGATTTTCGCTGTCTCATTCTTTCGCAGTTCGTGGACCGTCTCTCCCAAGCCGTAGGACCGATCCCGAGATCTCAAAACTGATCAGTTTGTCAGAATTCAATTCTATTACTCTCCGAAAACCTCACACAACCTCACTTTTCAAATCATTTTAACCCTTCGCACTTTCCGGAATGTTCCAATCTCGCACTTCTGTCAATTGACTACAAGTTCGATATATTTTCGCGAATTTCGTATAGTTACAA
>NC_033630.1:6937048-6954957 GCF_001540865.1 Ananas comosus | reverse complement strand
GCCTTTCATTTTCCTACAGTTATAGTCACTGACATCTATTGTAGCTTTGGGCCTTGTGGTGCATTCACTGAAGTCAGTAATTGCCCACTGGGAACTATTCTTAATAGTTCTCATGCCCCTGTTTCTATGTTTCCTTTTCAGAGCCTTCGGCACCGGCGGAGACACGGGATCGCGGCAAGGGGGTCGCGTAGCTAGCTAGCGAGGTGCGGTACTTTGCCTAGGTGGTTTACTCTTTCTTTTTGCAGTTGAGAGAGAGAGATTTTTGTATCCATGTGTAGAGACCACCTATGTACCTACTTTTAGCACTTGTATTTGGGATTTCCTCTTGTCCTTACTTCATGTCTTATTTAGTGGATTTATAGTTTTATCCTTATTTCTTGACGTAGCATTTAGACATTTATTATGCTCTGATACTCCTAGATGCCTTTTATTATTGCTTTTATCATTGTTGTTGTTAGACGCCTTATGCGTTTTAGACGCATGGCGGGTCTGGGCACGTGCCGGGCGGGCTTCCGCTGGGTCCCGGGGCGTGACACAATCACTCGAACTTTGCAATTTGCAAAGGTCCAGTGCGTTACAGGTTTAGATCTAAATACTCTAGAATTAGTTTTAGTTAAACCCTAGGATTCTAGTGGTATCATAATTGCATGAATTTAGGGTTTTATCGGAGTATTTTGCCATAGTTACAAACCTAGGGCTCCGAAGTTGGTTTTCGAGAAATCTATGGGTTTGATCTAAATTGATCAAGTATAAACCTAATTGCTAGGTGTTTAAACGTGTAGGCGAAGACGGTTTGACGATTCGTCGAGCGGGTGCAAAGTTATGGGCAAGAAGGACCTTCCGAGCTTCGTTTCCGCATAGGAGGCCGAGACGACGTCGTGAGATCGGCGAACTTCATTCTTAGAGTCGTGACAATGCCAGAAGGTGGGCAGTGTCATCCCGAAGCAACTGGGCTCCTCTTTATGTCTTAGTGCATTTTAAATCTTGCATCTCTTGCATATATGCATTGTAGGATAAATGTGCATTTCCATTTTCTTATGCTTTCCTAGATGATATCGTAGTGTGAGTTGAATGCTTGATATAGTGGATAGATAAGGATTGGGTCGAGACATTGAATCCTATAGTGTTGAGATAAGAGATGGACTCGATTGTTGACAAAAGACATAACGAGTAGCATGTAAATAACAATGATAACAGAACGAGTGGCATATAACTTAGTGTAAAAGTGACACTTGATATGTGAACTTAGGGATAGGCGGATTCCCTAGTGATGAGTCACCGCTTAGTATAGTTAAACACTTACATATGGACATTGGGATAGGTGAATTCCCGAGTGACTGTTGGCCCTAGTGGTTAGGGTATCCTCGAGTTGAGAGGATTGGATCATACTCGCTGTCTGTTCAGAACTTGTGTTGGTCGCTCCTCACAAATGTGCACTCCGGAGTTTTGTCACATGAGGGATAGCCTTATGGGGTCCCTGGGATAGCCTTATGAAGTCCCGCAGATGGTCTCGGGTTTGTGAACGAGTTGAGTTTCCTTACCATGAGATGCATGTGAGTCGTGGGCGAACCTCAGGGTTGGCCAAGGATTTGGATAAGCTAAGAGAATTGATGAACAAGTGTATAACATTACTTCTTGGACATAGTAGCATGTTAGTTGATTGCTTTACTTATCACATTGTGCATGCATACACTGGATATGATTTGGGCATAGTAGCATAGCTTCCTTACTATGTCGTTACTGCTTTCATATATCTATCTATCTATCTATCTGCTTGTGCCTACTTGGACCTAGTGGGGAGATCGGCAGAGTTGGCGGCTGAACCCACTGGAAACTATGGACAATAGTTCTCACCCTACTTTGTTACAAGGCCGAGTACGAGCGCCCTGGGCGAGGATCGCGGTAAGGGCTTAGCGCCCTAGCATAGTGGTTCTCCTACTGCATTAGAGATACCTACCTATATGAGAGTAGATGATGTATAGATTGCGAGGTGCATTTTGGAAAGATGTGAATGAACTTGTATCTATATGGATGGACAAAATGTAAATCAGTTGTATAAATGGACGAATTGTGGTGTAATAGATAGAACTCTCTCTTTTTGCACTTGTATGTTTACTTGTGTTGCTTGCTCTTGTTATTAAGCACTAGTGGTGCTTCTATCATTGCTGTATGGATCATGTATGTATTGAATTGTTCCTGGGCGAATTCTTGTACATGATCCCGTGCTTGAGCCTTGGGCGGACAGGGGAGGTGCTGTCTGTTCGGCGTCTGTTCGACGCGCCCGAACCGGACCAAATGGGTGAAAGTTTTGAGGAGCCCAAGGATCTATCTAGATTGTATCTATCACCTAGAGGGGGGTGAATAGGTGAAAGGCCAAAAAATCACAAATCTCGATGCAATAAAAATAAATGCGGAAAATAAAAAGCACACCGAGATTTACGTGGGAAAACTCCAAACTCGGAGAAAAAAACCCACGGGACCAACTGTAATATACCAGATTTTGGTATAAAAATAGAAGTAAATAAAAATAGTGTGAGATACTATTTTTATTTGGCTTTTGAGAAGCAATGTATAAGTCTATAATGACTTGTGCTGAAATCGGAATGAAAACAGAAGATTTATAATTTTCTGTTGAAAACGAGACAGATAAATTAGCAAAAAATACAGAGTCTCAGAAAATTATGAAAATTTGAGGATAAGTCAGAAATATTTTTATGAGGCTAGATTTAAAGTTTCATATTTTTCTGACACCCGAAAGTTGAGAAGTAAAATCCGAAATCTATCTGATAAAGATTAAGTTCGGTACAGTTTTCGGTGACCAAACGGGGTCGAAACTGAAAACTTAAAGTATATTCTTGTTCGGTACGTTAAACCGAATATGACTGTCAAATTTGAGCTCAAACGGATACTCTGAGAGCTCCGGCGAAAGATATCAGATTTTAAGTTGCCTGGAGTGAATAGTGTTTTTGGAAGCTTCATAGAAAACTTGGAGAGCAAGTTTTCTCTCTATGTATATATAGGACTTGGGCTTTCTTTCCTCTCATTATTTACACTCACAAGCAAAGAGAGAAATCTCTCTCTGTACACCAAAGAGATGATTGGAGAAGAAAAGAAAGAAAAGTTGAAGCAAGCTTGGAGAAGATTAGAGTAGCTTGAAGTTGAAGCTCTCTCTAATGGTGGAAGCAAGCTTTCCAATAGTGGATTTAGCTTGATGTGAATGGTGGTCTAAGGTGAGATCTCATAATTTAAGCTAGAATTTGGTTTAATCCTTAATGCTTAGTGTTCCAATAGCCTCTAATGTGTTGATTAGCATGTTAAATCCATGAAATTTGGGTTAATTGGAGCATGTGTAGAGGCTAGGTTTATAATGATAGATCTTAAGAGCTTTAATTGTATGCTCTAAGAATGGATTTAGAGGAATCCTTAGATGCTAAATGGATAACTATTGCATGAATTAAGGGATCATATGATGAATTCTTGCAATAGTGTATCTTAAGGCTCAAAAATGAGATTTTGTAAAATAGTAGGGCTTGATCTCATTTGACCCTCCGTGAACCTAATTGCTAGGTAAGCGAACGCGTTGGCGAAGTCGGTTTGGCGATTCGTCGAGCCGTTGCAAAGTTATTAAGGAAACGGATGTTTAGGCTTCGTTTCCGCCTGGAAGGCCGAGGCGACTTCCAAAAATCATGAGGTTGGATCTGAAGCATCGTGGTAGCATGCCGAAGAGCTTCTGCACTTAAAACTGCGAAGCGGACGCTCTTGTAGCGCAACTGTAAGATTGGGCCCTTAGCGGGTGCTGAGTGTCGCAGGTAGCGAACCGGGCGGTTAAAAATCCCGAGAAATTTATCATAGCACCTTAAAGGACCTACGAGGTGGGTGGTGCTTTCCAAACTCATTGAAATTCTCTCTATGCCTAATGTGTCATTCTTTGAGCATATGTTCTATATATTGTTGCATGCATTTTAGGNTCCAGTGTGGCCAGGAGGGCCACGAGCGTACCGAGTGCCCGAAAGGTTCTTCACCGGCACCGTCGACTGCATCGGCACCGGCATCGTCTTTTATTATTGCTTTTATTATTGTTATTTTTAGACGCCTTATATGTTTTAGACGTATGGCGGGTCTGGGCACGTGCCCGGCGGGCTTTCGCTGGGTCCTAGGGCGTGACATTCTTTGATCTTTCGTTCAATCTCTTTCGTTCAATCTCACGGCTAACCCGGGGGTTTCGCCTCATTAACTCACCCACTCAAAATCTCATTTAACGGGCCCTCAGCTTCCTCCTGTTGGGACCGTCCTCTGGGGAACAGCACCAACCCAGTGATGACAAACTCCGGAGCGCATCGCCCGAGGGGGAGCGACCACCCTCGAGCAAGGACTTATAGCGAGTATGATCAAATCCTTAGCTCAAAGGATGTTCAGTTCAATCCGTTCCTTAACTTTAAGAAAATTATGCACAAATGACCCTTAGCTCTAAGGTTGTATGTCATTGTGTCTCAATCTCAAGTCCTTTGCATTCTTTGTTCTCGATCATGTCATTACACTAACTCTAGTGTTCTTTAGGCCACAATTGTTGCTAACTCTAGCTTTTGTTCTTTGATACCACACATTTGATGCTAACTCTAGCTTTTGTTCTTAACATTACATTGTCCTCATGTCACATGTCACTTGTTCTTTAACTATTCTCAATTCTTGTCTCTTTACATGCACATATAGGGTTGTTACATTCTTATTGGTTCTCAACCATCTCATTATGCAATTGTACTCACAACATACACTTCACATGACTATCATCTCATTTACCCCACAATGCATGCACAAACATTTGCTCACATGTTCAAGAAGGTGACACATTAGACATAAAAGGAATTTCAACAAGTTTGGAAAATACCACCCACCTTGTAGGTTTGCTAGGGTGCTACGGCGATTTTCTCGGAGTTTTTAGCCGCCTAGTTCACTACCTGCGGTAAAACGAAGCCAAATTAGGCCCTTTTTGCTTATAACTTCACATAGGCTTTTCTGAAAGTTTTGAGGAGCCCAAGGATCTATCTAGATTGTATCTATCACTTAGAGGGGGGTGAATAGGTGAACGGCCAAAAACCACAAATCTCGATGCAATAAAAATAAATACGGAAAATAAAAGCACACCGAGATTTACGTGGGAAAACTCCAAACTCGGAGTAAAAAACCCACGGGACCACACGCGATAAACAATTCACTAAGAGAAAAGATTACAAGGTGATTACCGACTCCACGGACTCTACCTCTCTTAACCTCCTATGAATCTCGCGCAACCCTCCGGGTTGTCCAAGCCCTCACATTCGAATCCACGAACACCTCCACTTCAAATCCACGAAGCTTCAATCACGCCGAATCCACGACGCCACTCGAATCCACGACCTTACGATCCGAATCCACGAACGCGCCTTCATCACGAGCCGAATCTTCAAGACATGCCGTTGACATGAAGAGCATCATGCTTATGGTGATCCATTCGCTTAGGAGTATCGTACGAAAACCATTGGGAAATAGGAACTCCAAGCGATAGCGGAGATCAAATTCGAAATATAGAGAATTCGCAAACGAATATTCGATTATCCTAAAAGGCTAATTTGTAGAAAATAGGTTTTAGAAGTAAAATCCGAGCCTCTAGGTTTCTCAAACATGTATTCTCTATAATGCTTGAAGAGTTAGAGAACTCCCAATAGCTTATTATCCAGACTTTTAGAATTTAAAACGGAGTATGATTAAAAAGTATTCTTCCAACATCAGCACCTTGTACCGGACAAGAAAGCTGTCTAGGGTCCAACGACGGAAGATTTTTTCTGGCTAAGCTTCTGTAACCGCGCTGGACCAAGACTGCAGCTTTTGTACCGAATAGGGCTTGTATACGCGGTACACCCAATGATGCGTTGTACCGAACAACATTCCAAACTTCTTCTGCGGGCAAAAAGCTGATTCTTAACCCGGAACCAGAAAAGATCCTTCGTACGTAATACAACTGGCAATTTTCCGCTGAAAATGCATTGTTCCCCCGAGTTTTACAAGCTCTTATAGAAACTTTCTACACAATTACAACTTGAAAATATGATTCATGATAGAATCTAGTCAAATTAAGTATGAATCACCTATAAACAATGATTTAAAGCTTATTCTAAGCATCGTGATTAGCAGTTTTTCATGTTTTTGCGTCCTTCTCGATTTTCGAAATCTGATTCTTCGATCTTCAATACTCCGCTCCGGACTTCTTCAAGACTCCGACTCGACCCACGAAACTTGCCAACACATAGGACCTAACATTTTCATAACGTTAAACCGAGCGCACCAACGCATCGGAAATATCCCCAATTAGGTTTTTAAAGGGTCAATTTAACTTTAGAACCCTCACAAGAAAAAGCTCCAATTTGGGTGCTCTAGCTTCACATATATCAAAACCCTAGGTTTTGATCTCATTAGGAAGCAAAAGAAAGCTTCAAATACTCAAGAGATTCTACTAAAACCATTTTTATCTCTACCAAAACCCTACATAGGGTTCTACTATGAAAGAGGTTGAAGCTTACCTCTAAAAGCTTCACTTTCTTGCACCAAGGAGGAAGAAGAGGAAGCAGCTCGACTCCCTTGCCTTCTTCTCCATCTTTTTCTCTTTCTTCTTCACTTTCTTCTCCTCTTTTCTCTTCTCCTCCTTGCCTTCTAAAGAGATAAAGAGAGATATGAGAGGGTGTGAGGGAGAGAAATAAGAGAAATATCTCATTCCCCCTCATACATAGCCCACTTAGTGCATAAATGCAAATAAGCCCCTCAACTTTCATTCCATTGCACTGCCCAAACTGGGCAGTTTTCGTGCTCAGGGACCGGTCTCTCGAGCATGGGACCGGTCCCAAAGAGGTCTCCCCGCGATTAGCAGGGCTCACGCATGATGTAACTGGTCTCTCCCAGAGGGACCGGTCTCTCGGGGACCGGTCTCTCCCCGCAGGGACCGGTTCCCGAGAGCTGGTTTTCTGGGACTCAGCCGATTTTCCATCTCTGAGACTTTTCGCATTTGGGGACCGGTCTCTCCTACCAGGGACCGGTCCCCGAGAGCTCAAAAGCTACAGTAAGGAGATTTTTGTTTCTCTAGCTCTCGAAACCCCCGAACAATGTACTTTTACCCTTTTTGACGCCTTTGGCCTTTCCGAAGCGTACCAACCTCGCACTTTGGTCAATTTGACTAAAGTTCGATATTTATTTACCGAAGTTTACGGTATATTATAGTGGAGATTGGAGCTTAAAGAAGGGTTGCTATCATTTTCTTCTTCCTTTGCTTGGAGAAGAAGCTTAGTTGAGGCAAGCTTTGATGCTCATTAATGGTAGAACTCTAGAATATGGGTTTTGATCTCTAGAAATGATATTTTTGGAATCCTAGGATGTTAATGAGATGATTATTGTCTATATCTTGGATTGATTTGGGGTATTTAGCAATAATGCATCTAGGGCTCCAATTTTGGAGTTTTTGAAAATATGAGGGTTTGATCTCAATTGACCCTCCGTAAACCTAATTGTTAGGTCCCCGAACGTGTTTGTGCACTCGGTTTGAGCATTCGTAAGGGCTACGAAGAGATATTGGCGAAAAACCCATTTTTAGCTTTGTTTTCGCCTGGAGGGCCGAGGCGACCACTAAAAATCATGGAAACGGATTTGGAGCACTGTAGCACATAACCGAAGACCTATAATTTTCAAAGCCGCGATTTGGCCCACGGTTGGTGCGCAACTGCAAGATTAGGCCGTGCTGGATACATGTGCCGCGGGAAGCCGATTGCAAGTGACTACAAGCAATCGGAGAGCTAATCGAGGTGGGTTGTGCTCACCGAAGCGACTAGGTCGCCCTTATATCTAAAAGAAACGTGGTTTCATGTTGATGCATGTAAATGCTAGATGATGCATGTAGTAATGCTAAATAATGCATGTGAGCATATTGTAAATAATGCATGTTAATGACATAATGTAAATATGCTAGTTAATACATGTATGATGACATGATGAGAAAATGCTAGATTATATGCATGTTAACACATTATGAATATGTTCTAATTGTTAAATGCAAGCTCTAGATGGTAAATGTATGATAGCATTATGAGATCATGTGAGATAGACATGAATGTTAACATGTTGTAGATCATGTTAGATAAGATGCATATTGGCATTGTGAGCATGATGATATATATATGCTTAGTGGAATAAATGCTAGGAGCATTTTGGAGCTATGAGATCATGTTAAAAAGAATATGCATGTTGGCATCATATAATGCATGCTAGATAAAATGTGGATATCTATTGAACTCGATGTGGACAATTAGGATGTCGAATAGATCGAGTGGCACTTAACATAGTGTATTAAACATAGGTTGAATATGAATGACAATGAACCTAGTGTTGTTAAACATAGGTCGAGTGGCATCTAACCTAGTGTTAACGAACATAGGTTGAGAATGAACCTAGAGTTAACTAAATCTAGGCGTGTGGCATTAACCTAGTGTCAAGAATATAGGTTGAGAATTGAGCCTAGAGTTAAAGTAATCCTAGTTAAAGTAAACCTAGGTTATGTGATAGAGGCATTGAACTTAGAGTTAGTTGGACCTAGGGTGAAAAGGACATTGGACCTAGATAGGTCAATACTATAGGGTTTGAGACTAACCCTTGAGTTATGTGAAGTGGACTCCGGAATCCCTAGTGAAGTGGCCGCAAAAGAAGCGGTGGGAACTTGTGGTAAAAGAGATGGCAAATAGAATCATAACTGCAGGTATGTGTGGTTCTCCTCGCCTAGCAGTGATTCAATCGGTATGTGTGGTTCTCCTCGCCCGGGATGCCATGAGAATAAGCTGAAATTGAGTATGTGTGGTTCTCCTCGCCCATTTAGCTTATAGGATGATGCCGCCTAGATTGACTTGAACCATTGCTAGGTAAGGGTGATGTGGTCGCTGCTAGATGACTAAGTCACGACTTGAACCATTGTTCGGTGTGATGCAATGTGTTCGCAGCTAGATGGCTAAGTCATGACTTGAGTCGTTGTTGGGTTCGATGCGATTAGTTCGCCACCAGATGGTTAAGTCAGAGGTGCGGTAGGCTGTGACGGCATCCAGGCTGAGGTGCAGCCAGTGCGCGGACTATCCGCGGATGATTGACTCGAGGCCGAGTCGGGTGGTTAGCTTGATTAGGTTAATGGAAACCTTATAAGCTAGTGATAGAAGCAAGAGCTAAGGTAATAGAGACCTTAGAAGCAAGTGGCACTTGAGTTGTGAACCTAAGGTAATAGAAACCTTAGAATTAAATGACATGAGCTAAAGTTAGCAAAGTTGAACATAGAATCAATAGATCTACTAGTTGATTGCATATATTCATATTGCATATTGCGAGGCATGTTATCTGTTAGTTGGATAATTATATTACGATATATATATTTGTAGATGTTTTTGGACTAACATGATTGCGGTGCCTCCTTGGATCTATCGGTCGAGCTTTTCCCTTGGGTGGCCGTACCCACTGGGAACCATGGAGTTGGTTCTCACCCCACGTTGTTTTGGGGTGTTACAGGTGTAACACAATGGACCTGTGTAAATTGCGAGGTTCGAGTGTTTGATTTGGCTTCCGAACTTTTCCACACTTGGTGGAGGGTCGTAGAATGTATTCCGACCAAAAAAGTTCGAAATCTTGATTTTCAGCTAAGTCCTGAGAGTTTTACTCTCGGGGACCGGTCCCTGGAGGGAGAGACCGGTCCCTGGAGGGAGAGACCGGTCCCCCCGGGCTGTGGTGGCAGTTGGCGCTGAGGCAACCGGTCCCTGGCTACTGAGATCGGTCCCCGAGTGCGACTTCGCGGAGAGAGACCGGTCCCATATGGGGAGAGACCGGTTCCCGAACGCTGGATTTTCGGGGCAGGGAGAGACCGATCCCTCAGCCCGAAAACTGCCCAGATCGAGCTGTGCACAGGTTGCATTTTTGAGGGACCTAAGTGGATTTTGTTACCATAGGAGGCTTATTTGGTCTTTTCTCTTCCTCTCACTCTCATTTCTCCCCTTCACACCCATTCTAGAGAGAGAGAAAGGGAAGGAGAAGAAGAGGAAGAAGAAGGAGAAGGAGAGGAGCTTCTTGGTGGCTTTGGGCATCATCCCCTTCCTCTCATTTCTTACCTTTAGAGGCTAGGGGCTTGCTATTGGGGCTTCGTGGAGGATCAATCTTCAACCCTAGAAGATTTGGAGCTTGTCTTGGGATATCTAGAGAGGTTAGTACTTTGATTCTAGCCTTTGATCCATGTTTTGGTAGATTTTACCATATTAAACCCTAGATTGTGGAATTAGGGTTTATTTTGGGGATTTTGGATTTATGGTTTTTAGAGCTCTATTGATGGGTTTAGAATCTTGGATTAGGTCGTTTTGGATGGGATTTGGCATCCATTTGAGCTTTATTTGAGGATTTCTTCACCGAGGTGAGTTTTTCTCCACCTTAGCTTGAGATAGTTAATGATTGAGTATAGGGTTAATCGTAAGGTTCGTTTAACCCTTGTTCCTACATCTTTAGGGTGCTAGGAGGCTAGTGGACACCTTCGTTGGAGCTTATGAAGGGTTTCGATATCTACGGTGGGTTTGACTTCATGAAATCGGGGCGAAATGGCCCCTAATTATTCTATACTTGTCGTAACGTCAATTTGATTCCATATTCATGCTAAATGGAATTTATGTGAATTTTAGAACACCTAAAATGTATGTGTTATGTGTAAGATAATTTTCACTCTATATAGTAGAGCATTCTGGGTATTGTTACATGCAATTGAGTAGTGTTCGCACTAGTCGTTTGGAAACATGCCTCATATGTTTAAAGTGGCTCAAATATGCATTTATGAACATTTGGGTTAAGCTTAGACTTAGTAAATGAAAGTGTCATAAAGGGGCACTTAGACTAGCACACTATGAGACTATTGCATTGACTTAGCGATAGGCTATGGACATCTACTAGTTTCCATGTTTTAGACATGATGACATAGAGATAGGCCTATGAGAGAGTTGTGATATATTCCATGTTTTTAGACATGAGGACTTGGTACTTGAGACAGATCTTTCGCTTGCTTGCCATTGTGCTGTGACGCACTGGACCTTTGCAAATTGCAAGGTTCGAGTGTTTGTTTCGTGTTCTGAGCTTTTCCACACTTCGTGGAGGGTTGTTGACAGTGTTCCGACCCATGGTTCGAACCCCGAGATTGGAGGTTTAAAATCTAGCACCAAAATTCGAAAAGTCGAAATTTTGGTCAGCTCTCGGATAGCCTCAGCAGGGCTATGTACCGGTACGGGGTTGATGGCTGTACCAGTACGGGGCTGGTGTACCAGTACACAGACGGATTTCGTGCAAACCTGAGGCTCGGGTTTGGCTGCTTCGCAGATATTGTACCGGTACGCGAGCCCGTGTACCGGTACACAGTGCAGCGCGAGCAGTTTTTCGGGCAGAGATGTTTTTGCAATTGTTGCATCTTTATTTAAACACCACCACAGCCCTTGGGGGGCTCTCTTGAGCCCCAGACCTGAGGAGAAGAGGTGAGACTCTCCCCCTTTGATTTCTTCTCCATTTTTGGTGGATTTTAGTTGGTTTTGATCTCTCATTTCTTCTCCTCCTTGCTTTTTGTTGGGTTTCCTCCATTTTTGAAGACTTGGAGCTTGAGGAGGAGCTTGTTTGAGAGGAGATCTCCAACCCTACTTGGTTTGGAGCTTGATTTGGGGCATCTTGTGAGGTTTGTAAGATGTATTCCTCTTTTCATACATGTTTTTGTGGATTTGGACATTGTAACCCTAGATTTTGAGATTTAGGGTTAGAAATTGAGATTTTTGGAGTTGAGGCTTTTTGATCTTGATTGATCTTATTAGAACCTTCCTTTAGGTTGGTTTTGAAGGATTCTTGCTTCCTTTTGGAGATCAAGAGAGATTTTCACCATTTTCGGTGAGTTTTTAGCCCTTTCCTTGAGTTGCTTAATGTTTGAACTCATGATTTATCGTTTCGATGTTGTAAATCCCCTAACCTACCTCTTAGGGTGCTAGGAGTGTTTATCGAAGCTTCGTTAGCGTTTCGGACACCCGCGCGGAGCTTTTGGTGGGTTTGGCTTCACGTGAATAGGGGGAAATCCCTCCTAAGTGGTTAATATATGGTGTATTATCATTTTGCATGCATTTCCATGCTAGATAGGATTTATGTGAATTTATGAATACCTAAAATGCATGTGTTGTGTATCATGAAAATCCCTCTCTATATGGTAGAGCATTATGTGTATTATACATGCATGTTTAGAGTATTCTCTTTTCCAAGTCGGGAAAACATGTTACATGTGTGGAAGATGGTTAAAATATGTATTCATGAACATTAAACTCATGTCGTCGATAAACACCACAACGAACCTGTCTAGATATGGCTTAAAAACACGGCTCATTAGATGTAATACACTGGATCTTAGCAAATCGCAAGATTCGAGTGTTTGATCTGTGTTTGGAGCTTTCCCACAGTTTTTGGAAGGGTCGTTGATAGTGTTCCGACCTGGGCACGCACATCCGATTGGAGTGGGCTTGCTACCAAGAATCCAAAACGGATTTTTGGACAGCGTCTCAGGTAGCCTCGCGGCAGGGCTTTGACTATGGAACAAGATGGCCTTGTAACTGGTACAAGGTTGATGGTCTGTAACGTATCATGCCTCGGCTTACAGGTAAAGAGCCACAGAGCCCGCGCGACCCACGAGCTGGGTTTGCAATTTGTCGGCCCTGTACCGGATACAAGAGCCCGTGAATACCGGTACAAGGAGCACGATTCGTGTGCCAGTTGTTCTGCGAGGGGTGTCTTGCTATTCAGTAAGCAATAACTATACACAGCACCACGCCCTAGGGCGTTCTTTGAGCTCCACTGCAGCGAGAGCAAGAAGCGAGAGTTTCTCTTTGCTCCTCTTTTGGTTTCTAATGCTCCCTCTAGCCCCTAATTCTTGAAGAATTAATTCCTTTTCTTTTTCCTCTTTTATGCTTCTCCACATATGTGGAGTCTAGAACTTTGGATTTGGAGCTAAGTGAAGGAATAGTCTTGGATTTAAGGATTTAAGCTTATTTGAAGCTTCTAACGAGGTAAGCATACACTAATCTTCTTAGATTATTGGTTCCATTGATTCTTCATGAGATGAAACCTAGATTGGTATCATTGAGCTTTATTTGGATTTTGAATCTAGGGCTTTTTGAAGCTAATTGATTTGTTAGAGGCTTCATTAGGTTGTGGATGAGCCTAGCTTCATATTTGGAGTTTAGAGAGATTTTTGCAGTAAGTGAAGTTTCCTTCTCACTATACTCTGATTAGCTAATGATGGCTAATGATGTTCTATTGCTTCGTTCGTCCGTCGCATGTTTCTCTATCCTCTAGCGTACTAGAGACTAGGACACCCTCGTTGGAGCGCACGAGGAAGTTTTCGTTGCCAGTCGTTGGGGATTTGGCTTTCGGGAAAAGGGGCGAAATGATCCCTATGCTCTTTCTACTTATCTGTAAAAATATTTTTAAGTTCATTTCTATGCTAATGGGATTTATATACCCAATCTTTAGAGCTTAACATGCATGCTCCGTGCATTCACTGAAAATTCAGTATATAGTAGAGGCTATAATGAGTTACGAATGCATGGCATATGGGAAAAGTGTTTATTTACAAGTGGAAAATACATCCTTATGAGGATTATGACTTTGGAATATGTGCTTTTGGAACATAGTGCCACTGTTTTGACATAAGAAAATAAGAGTGTCTAAAGGGGCACTCGAAGACTAAGTGAACTTTATGGGAACTGCAACATAGAGCAATATAATTGATAGCCTTTCATATAATCTGCCTATATATATCTTCCAATGTTAGAGACATGATGACATAGAGATACGGCATTTGGGACACCTCGAAATATCATTCCATGATTTAGACCTTGAGACTTGGTACTTGCGAAAACTCGTTTGACTATTGCATTAGTGCTCATTCGCACATGCTTGTGAGGGTGCTCCATACAAACCGGGCACTCCGAGATAGCCATCGAGATACATATTCGCCGTGCGGGATTGGCGCGCGAAGTGGATTGCCGTGGGAAAAGGCTCATCCCTAGGGTGGGGGATGATGGCCTACCGACGGGGCCCATTAGCTCGGCACCCCGGCCAGAAACAGCTATCGGGTGGCTCTCAGCGGCATAGACAGCCTCTCGGGTGGGTCTCTACAGAAATGGGCTACTATAATTATACTTAATCCATTATGACAATCGTGACAGATGATGACTTACGTGGACTACTCTGGACAATTGATTTAGAATAGTAAACAAACGGAAATTCCACGATTTCAACATTGTGAACATGCATGATACGTCTGGAGACATCTACTTTATGCATAGTTGCTTTTCATACTTCTCGCTATTTCAATCAGGCTAAGTAGAGATCCATCGTCGTAGTAGGTTCACAATAGCTTTACATACCTGTCCGGCTTTCTACAATTATTGTCATGACATCTTTTGTAGCTTTTGGGCCCTTGGTGGTCGCATTGCACTGAAGTCGTATCTGCCCACTGGGAACTTATTTTTAATAGTATCTCATGCCTTGTTTATGGTTTCCTTTCAGAGCCTTCGCAACGATGCGAGGCAACGGACTCGCGGCAAGGGGCATCGCGTAGCTAGCTAGCGAGGAGCTTACTTGCCTAGGTGGTTTTACTCTTCTTCTTTTGTAGTGTGAGAGAGTGAGAGTTTTGTACCCTGTATAGAGACCACCTATGTTCTACCCTTGAGCATTGTCATTTGGGATTGTTCCTATTGTATTTCCTTTATGCTTATTTACCGTGATTGCATACACTTTTTCTCATCCTGTTGTTGTAGCATTTATACATTTTGATTATGCTCTGATACTCTAGATGGTCTTTTATTATTGCTTTTATTATTATTTTATTTAGACGCCTTATATGTTAGACAGACATATGGCGGGTCTCGGGCCACGCGCCGGGCGGGCTTCCCTGGGTCCGGGGCAGTCGACAGATTAATCCTTTGGTATCAGAGCCTAGGGTTAGTCTTAGGGTGACCTAGTAAACTTAGGCCCGTTGGACTATAGGAAATAGGCTCGTGGAGAGACGAGGCTATTCGATTGTAAGCGAAAGTACTACGTAGATTGGGTATGCTTGATAACTCTAGAACGTTGGAGTTAAATTGAGTGTATTACTCCTAACTTCGAGGAGGGTTACGTTGCGTCCGACAAACGTAACACTCGGGCGAGTTAGTAGTGCAAGAACACTTCCCATCTTTCGCATGACTTTGGGTATTGTTCTAATTTGAGCGGCGGATGCGATAGCGTGGGTTTTTACTAACTTGCTCTTTTAGATGTTGTAGTGACGTGCCGCGATTACTCGCTCCCATCTGCCGGATGCGGCACAAATTGCGGCAAACTTCGAGGAGCGTCTAGACTCCCGCTACCCTCCGATCCAGCGAGGCCGTGAGTTGAGGGCCACGCTTGCAGCCCTCACCTGAACTAGTCCAACGCAGCAAGAGCACAGGCGGCCGACAGCAGTACTGAGCTGCGCGCCGACAGGAGTGCGCGGATAAGCGCTGGAGGATCTACTTCTGCAGCACGCAACGCAAGCATTCTAGGGAGACGCAGCGGCCTACACCGTCAGCACAGTTGGACGTTGCGCCGAGAGCGCCCGTCCCCACCGTGCCTAGTTCTTCGCAGTGCTGCGCCTGCGGCCGTACCTCCAGGACGGAGGTTTTAGCTAGCACCTGCCATGTGGCAGAGGCCCCGGTTGAGCCGCTTCCTACTTTGGTTGAGGGGTGGCGAGATACGACTGAATGGAACGCCGCCCTCAATGAGTTCAGGCAGGATGCAGTCGCCCGAGTCTTCGATGGCGAGAGCGGGTCGACCACTGCGACAGTCCGTGGAAAGTGGTGTGCATATGAGAAGCTCTTTCGCGACACTTTTCGTGAGGGAGCAGGGACACTAGTTGCTCGCCACTCACACTTGGACGGCGGGCCTACGCTGTGGTTCAGACTTTCAGGAGCACCCAGCAAATGACTTGGCCGAATCTATCACTTGGACGAGTTCAAAGAGCTTTCTTCTGGCGCACTACTGTCCGACCAGCTCAAGGAGGAGATGGAGCAGAATCTGCGCAGCGTTGCGCAGGGTGAGCAGGACGCTGTATCGAGTACGAGAGAAGTTTTCTCGCTTCTGCACTGCTGCCTTTTCGTCTGCGTGACGACGAGGACACAGGCCGCATTTTCGCGAGCGAGGCTGAACCGTCGTATTTTTCGGTTCTGTGCAATCTTAACCTCCGAAGACTACCGGAGGATGGGTGCGGATCGCAGCGCTCTGCGTAGGAGACCGGCGCGACCGAGGTCAGAACAGGTGGGCGAGGGACTAAGGCAAGGCAACAGGCTGCGGCTGAGGGATGCGAGCAGATGCACCCTAGGACAGGCGCGAAGCATCCGAGGAGCCACAGCGTGCCGGCTCAGCTACGCATCGAGGATCGCGATCCGAATCAGGACGCCGGCCTTCCCGATGTGTGGCATCTGGCGGTGTCCACACTACCCACCCCGCAGTGTCCACAGCGGAGCGGCGCGGTGGTTTGCAGTGGGCCAGGAGGGCCCGTGGTACCTCGAGTGCCGAAGAGATTCTTCATCAGCACCCGTCGACTGCATCCGGGCACACGGCTCTACCAGCCGCTACAGGGGATCATCGACACAGTAAACCAGCCTGGGCGACCAACCGCCCAGCGCCAGACGCGAGGGATCTCGATAGGACCCGAGTGGGCCGCATGTTCCCGCTCAGCTGAGGAGGCAGGCAGCAGCCAGGAAGTGGCTGCCAGGTATCATTTTAGCTTGATGGCATTCAGAGTTCGTCGCTTATTTGATACCCGCTGCACGATCGCCCTTCATTTATAGAGCCGGCCTGTCTGCGAGTTGCATGGCATCCACGTGTGTTTCTTGTTGCAAGGGACATGTTGTTGGTACCCGACCACCATTTTGGGATATTAGAGAGTATAGCCCCAAGTGCCTATTCGGGTAGAGGAGATTGGCATGACGTAGATTTTGCTAGCTCTTGCGCAAGCTTGGAGATTTTTGATGTGTCTGCATCACGGATGGTTCACCAATATTATGCCACGATTGATTGAAGAAATCCGACGGTATTTAAGAGACCTGGGCACTGACTCGAAGTGTTTTCATGCGCATCGCGAGTCGCCTGGTTTGCGATGACGATCAGCTCGTCTCGAGCTAGGCATTGATCAGCAAGGCTCGTGTAGCCTATTTGGCTAGTGTTGTCCTCGAGGGGCGAAGATGACCCCCTACGGGTTGCAGGATATCCGGTGGTGCGGGAGGTCAGATGTGTTTACAGCTGCGCTATCCGGGTATGCCCTGCCTAGGAGAATGAGTTTGTGGTAGATCTCGCTTCCACGGACTACCCAATCGATCAAAGGCAGCCTATAGCACTGGCACCGGAGCTGAGGGAGCTGCAGCTAAGTTGCGGACTGTCTGAACAACAGGCTTCTTCGAAACGACGGGTTTGCCTTGGGAGCACCCGTTTCTGTCTGTCAAGAAGCAAAGCCGGTAACTCGCCTTTGTTGCGACTCATCGTGGAACTAATAACAGGTCACGCATCAAGAAAGTATTCGTTGCCCCCGAGGATCGACTGGACTTGTTCTGTCAGCTTCCGGGCTCCACTGTGTGTATTCACGATAGACCTTGCCGTCGGATCCCACCGAGTTGAGATCAACCGAGGACGTATAAAACGACGGCTTTAGAAGCGGTACGATGACAGTTCATGAGTTCACAGGTATGCCCGTATTGGGCTTACTAATCCCGGCAGCTTTTAGGATCATGATGAACCCGTGTTAAGCCTTATCTAACACGTTCGTCGGTGGTGTTCATCGCTGACAT
>NC_033630.1:6903279-6936948 GCF_001540865.1 Ananas comosus | reverse complement strand
TAAAAATATTAAAATAGCTCCAAAAATCCAAAAAAAAATAATTTTATTCTACGATGTTTTAGCACAAAAAATAACCAACTTCCATTCAATAAACTTCAATAAAATTTATAAATAATTTGAAAAAATCAATTCCAGAGATATTTCAATTTGGCCAAATTGTTGATCCGACAATCAATGAAAAATTCTATATACAGATAAAATAAAATTCTACTCATCATGCAAGATCAAGGAATTTATTGTATCATTTTACCATCCCATCATTTGTAAAGAAAATGAATAAATAATCTCAAAAATCGTGAAATTACCATAACAATGATCAAAGTGTATATGCACATTTATTCGGACAGGTGAGTGCTCTTTTGAGCATGATTTCAATTTGAGCATTCATCTTATATCCACCTACAAAATGTATAGCTCTTGAGCCTATTATTTTACTTTTCTCTTTCTGAAAGTACTTTTCCTTTACTGTTCTTCCATAGATACTTTAATCAACATTGTAGCCTTCAACACACTGACAGGACGACAGCATGTAGCCTCTTTCCTCCATGTGGTGTAGTTTCACACTCCCAGTAGGGATGTAACTCTCAACATCTGAACTTCAGAAATTTTCATAGCTAAAATCGGAAAGACTCCCCCTAAATTAGTGGCAACCCCAGTCAAAAATATACTCGGGCAATTTCAAAACAGAGAAAGATTATCATCTCAAAACTAATAATGAACAAACATTCAACACTTCAAGTTGAACCATGAGTTGCTGATTGATTCAATATTTTAAATAGAGTTTCAATGATTCTGATCGTTCACCAAATATCCAATAGTGAATAACCTGACAGTGATCAATCAAAAATTAAATACTGAAATCATCTCAAGTCACAGACCTAATCATCCCCAAACAGCCAACATTATTCACGAAATTCATATCAAACCCTGAAATACAAATGCAAGTAAATGCAACATTGCACATGATCTATGGCTCAATAGAATATAACATAAGATGAAGATTCACAATTAGATCTTTCTTAAAATGCAGAAACAGCTATTTGATCCAAAGTTTGGTTAAATATCTCAAGTTTGATTTTCAGTTGAAAGTAATCAGTTGTAAAACGTTTATTCACCAGTTTCTCTTAAAGTGATATCTAGTTCAATATGATTTGTTAAATGTAAACAGGATTTGAGAATATAATTGCAACTTGTGTTGTCACAACAGAATGTAAAATTGTGGACAGGGATCCGATAGTCGCTAGTAAGCTCTTCATGCCAGACAATTGAGTAACAATTTACTGCCGGCAATTATTCATTTCTGCATGAAAGTGCAATACAATTCTTATCTTACTGTGGCCAGCAACCCAACAGTGCCAATGAAAAACAACTCCACTAGTATTTCCGATCATGTTTGCGGAGCCTTGCCCAGTCGCATCTGAGTAGTCCGATTAGATCAAGAGATTTCCCATGTAAATCATACCACATCCCTCGTAAATCGTGCGTAGTTCGGATCAAATGACGATATGCGGAATTGACTCAGTTGAATGGACTCTAACACAGTAGAGTCCATCAACCAGCTCAGAAGGGACCCGGAGAGTAATTTGAAAAACTGCTAAGTCCCAGATTTTGTGCTTCGGGGACCGTCCTGAAGGATGAGACCGGTCCCGTGCGCTAGCCTGCCAGGCAATCTGAGGCATCGTCCTGTGGTCAGACCGGTCCTGCGGAGACCGGTCCCTGACGGGCAACCGTCCCTGCGCCAACAAGCAGAAAAACTGAAAATTGGCTGAGTCCTGGAAATACCCACGTTCGGGAAATCCGGTCCCCGGTCGGAGGAACGCGTCCCCGAAGCGAAAAAATGCCCATTCTGAGGACAGTTAAGTGGAAAACAATATATGGCTTAGTTGCATTGTTACAACACTATATAGTGAACTCATCCCCTTCTTCCACATCATTTTCACATTCCTCCCTATTTCACATCCTCTCTTCCACATCTCAGTTTCAACATCCTTGAAATACTTATGTCTGGCAGACCTATGTAATTCGCGGGTTATCCGAGAACACCTTGTAAACATTCGTTGTATTCTCACACCACTAACCTTACAGTCCTAGCACGAGCGGCGGCGGCTGAGGGACGAGGCCTAAGGGGTTTGGCGCCAGAGTCGGCCTACCAGACTTATGCATTATTGTATCATTCCTTTTGTTCATCATGTATCAGCAACTTTATTTTGTTGATTTAGAAATGAAAAGTGTAAACAATACATGTATTGTGGATACTAAATGTAAAGAATATATGGGTTGAAACTGGAATAAGTATGTTTACTTGAATTATGGTTTAAAAGTGAAATCAAATACATCTTTCATTTATATTTATCTAAGCTTTCCGTCCTTTCGTTTGTTGCTTGCCTCGTGCGATGATCTTCTATTATATATGCAATTCTCTTGTTGACTTGCTTAATTATACATGTTGTTAGAGCCTTGCGACAGGATCCTCTGTCCGTTCGCGTCTGTGACTGACCCGAACCCGACCAAATTGGCTGTTGGGTTGGTGCGTGACAATATACGATGGTAATCAAGCGAGTTGAAGCAAAAGTCTAGGAAATGACCTAGGAACCAAGGCTTGGAGACCTTAGAATAGTAAACACTTAACTGGACTTGCTTATCGAAGCGAATGATATGGGTTAGCTGTACACATTCCTCTAGAAGGAAGTAGAAATGATATATAGGATTAATTGTTTCTACCTAAGGGACCGTGTGGGGCGGCGACACATAAATACCTGAAGTGGAATAATTAGTGCTTTTTTGCTATTCGATTAATGGTTACTACCTGAACTTAGGAGTCACGTGTACAGCAATAATAATGTGACGTTGCGTTTCAGGACGTCGATGGCCCACAAGGAGAGTTACGAGTAACCGGCCGAGCCCGGAGAGCCGGCATGGGTCGGACGACGTACGTGATCTGCACCCAGCGTAGCGCATTGCCGGGGCTAAATTCGCTCAAGGGGAAGCAATCGGCATCTCCATGAGATATGCGCGCAACAGGCACGCGGCGGCGCCTGGCCGAGGATCCGCCTGCAGGCCCTGTAGCACCACTCCGGCGATGCGCAGCGCCATGACGCGGCTATTCTTCACGCCATCGGTTCAATCGTTCCTATTTCCGATGTAAAAATTCTAGTCTCTGAGACCGGTCCCATGAAGGAGAGACCGGTCCCTCCGCCGAACCCGATAAAGGGCCATCGCACGATCTGTTTTTTGTGCGCGATCCTTTTTCTCTTGCTTTCCTCCTTGGCACTTCTCTTGTCTCCAGATCAGGGTTTTCTCTTGTTTCTCCTTGGATTGCATTGATTTTAGGTATGATTTTCGGATTTTGTTGCGTTTATGTCATATTCTCCGAAAATGTATTTTGTTTCAGATTTTTTGATGAGGGTTCTAAAGATCTTGCTAAAAATGCATGTTTATGCTTCGATCTTGTTATTAGAACTGTTGTTTTCATATTTTCTAGTATTTCTTTATTTTTTGAACAAGTTTTGTAGGTTTTTCATCATCAAAACCTAGGTTTTCAAAGTTTTCCTGGAAAGATTTGTTTTTGCTGACTTAGTTGCATGATTAGTTCATGTTTCTCATGATTATGTGGCTCCTAGGATTTTCTAGTATTTATATATTAATTTGCTGAAATTTTTTTGGAATTAAAAAATTAAGTGTTCTTATATTTCATATGTAAATACTTTTATGTTTAACAGGGGATTTCTTCAAAATGTATTCATTATTACTTGTACTTGTGGTCCTGATGGCCGGAGGTGGTCGTGGAAGCAAACGACAACGCTCCAAAGCTAAACGGCCGATTGAGTATCAACCGGAAGATGAAGAGAGCGAATATGCTCCAGGCGACGACTCTGAAGAGGATGAGCCGGATTGGAAGACTTTTGTTCCCGAGGTATTAGCTAAGGATAAGGATACAGGGAAAGGCAAGGGAAAAGGAAAAGCCGTGGATAAAGGCAAAGGAAAGGCGACTGAACGTCCCGGTCGTCGCAAGTCCGGAGGTGTTGAAATTCGAGAACCAGGTTCTGAGCCACCACGTCACAATCTGCAGGATATTCCTTCTGCTCGACGGTCCATGTACTCGTCGAAGCATTGTATTGGTGAACGCGATGTTGGGGTTGCCAGTATCATTAGCTGTGTGCCGGGTTTTCAGGATTTATTTGAACAGGAAAATCTTCATCAGATTTGTGATTTTCCGGAGCAAATAGGTTTTTGTTTGGAGTTGATCAGAGAATTTTATATAAGAGCAGGTCACCTGAGTGACTCCGATGGCGGCCCGTACGTATTTCGGACTTCCGTACGTGGTGTTGAGTTATATCCATCACTCCTGATACGATAGCGTCGGTACTAGGTATGGAAGCTAGGACTGAAGGAGTGGAGTATCTACAAGCTGGGTTCGACTCACTTCGCGATTGGAATCGTGTAGTGAACACTATTTGCATGCCGGGTACTGAATCAAACGGCATTATGGTTATGTCCAAAGATTTCAAAATGGAGTACCGTTTTTTAAACTTCGTGATTTGCTACAACATTCTGCCTCTCGCAAACACGAAGATTCTGAGATGGGATCGTATTCTGTATATGTATCTCTTGGGAAGGCCAGATATTGTAAGTGCAAAAAATATTAACATGAATATTCCGTTTCTGATCTGGCGAAGGATGGCAAAAGACATCAAAACTTCTGGACAAAATGAAAGGCTGCCATTTTCATTGATAATCATGAGGATTCTGCGACTTCATGACGTGGATGTTCGGTGCACATCTTTTGAGCACAGTTTGGGTCGGATAAATGAAAGGACATTTGTGAAGTCCTCGCTGCAGCTTCGTACTCCGTCTCAACGCACTTCTTCCCCTCCTGCTGCTCCACCTCCTGCTACTGCTACATCTTCCCGTCCTTCTATGGACATTTCCAAGGAAGATATCTCAGTTTCCTCTGTATATCGTGAGCAACAACGTTTATCTAAAGAGCTTCAGAAACTGTCTGCGGAGCAAGCTGCGATTCGGAAGGATGTGAGCAAGATGAAGCGATTATTGAATATGATTTTTGACAAGTTGGGATGTTGCAAAGCGGATTTACCTCCAGGGGATGCTTCAGATTAGAAGTTGCAGGGTTCCTCCTTCTGTCATTTTGGCGCTTTCTGACAAAAAGGAGGAGATGTTCTTGATGGTCGTGATGATGATGACGCATACATTTAGCTTAGATGATGCATTTTGCTTAGTTATGTTATGCATTTAGCTTAGCTTTGCTTAGTTGTGTAAATTTGACTTGTGCTTGACTATGAACTTTGACTTGCTGAATTATGACTTAATACTTTATTTAAGTTTGATCTTGATAAGTTTACTTGAATCTTGATTATGTTTTAAGAATGTTTTTGCAGGAATAATTCAAGACTTCAAGACTCCATGTCTAAGTCATAGAGTTTGTATTAAGGATGTAAAAGTGTAAATTTCTTTTATTGGATCGATCATGCAGGAGATTATCATTTGGTGATTGCGATGATCTTCTTTTTATTATTTATGAGTTGTGTACGAACTTTGTAATATATTTTGTCACGAAATCGCCAAAGGGGGAGATTGTTAAGGATTTTTATAGGTTGGCGGATTTCGTAATATTGAATGGAGTCTTGAAGAGTTGATGGCAGAAAATTGAAGAAAAGATCTAAATTGAAGGAAAAAGACTCACTCGTAAAGTTCGGCATCTAAGGTATGAAGAAAAGATCATTTGTGATGAAGATATTTGATTAGAATAAGTTCAGAAGACTTAGATTGCTTTAAAAATACTTTACTAAACTTTTCTGTGTTCAGGGACCGGTCCCTGAGGTCAAGAGACCGGTTCCCCTAAGGTTCTCACTGCGTGAACATTGATGCAACCGGTCCCCTGAGATGAGAGACCGGTTCCCGAACCTTGGTATTTCTGTCGCGCAGTGAGGGACCGGTCTCATGCTTGAGAGACCGATTCCCGAACGTTGTGATTTTGGTCACACAGTGAGGGACCGGTTCCTCACTTGAGAGACCGGTCTCTCACAGACCGGTCTCCTCGAGAAGACCGGTCTCTGAGGACGACACAGGTTTTTAAAAAGGACTTTTTGCAATCCTAGTCTACTTCTAAGTCTTCTAAACATATAAATAAGCTATGTGGGTCATCTAAAAGTTTAAGGCTTTGAATATTTACAGATTCTAAACCCTAGAAACTTGTTTTTTCCGTTTCAATGCTTTGATTCACATAACGAGTTTCTAACAATCAACAATCGGCTTGATTCTTCGTTTTTACTCGATAACTCATACGAGAATCAAGTAGATTTTTGATTAAAGGTGAACCCTCATAGCTTATGGTATTCAAAAGTTAAATCATTACAAATCTTCGATTCTACAAGCTCCGGAAGGAGGTTCGATGCGTGGATCTCGCGTGAAGCCGAGGATTCGATGGACGCTTCGAGGAGTTGAGGCGTTGACGCTGCGAGGAGTTGCAGCAAGGTCGATTGGTGGATTCCTATTGATCGAGGACCGGCGAAGATCACCATCAACAAGAAATCGGTAAATTGAGTCGTGTATTTTTGTCAAAATCACTTGTACTCAAGTTTTCTTAGTGGATTTTCTTCGCGTGATCGGTCCCGTGGGTTTTTCGTTCCAAATTGAAGTTTTCCCACGTTAAATTCTCGGTGTGCTGTTTTATTTTCCGCTACTTTATTTTATTTGCATCGAGATTTTTCGAGTTTGCCGTTTTTACACCTATTCACCCCCCTCTAGGTGTTACTTACCTTTTAGATCCTCTGGATCTATATCTTACACAAGGTATATCAACATGCATACATTTCCATCTACTATGTTCCACAATATGGCAATATGTCATCAAGTATGTTTTTCTATTTAGCATAATCCACAATATGTTAATTCATAATATGTCATCATGCACATATACCACTAGCATCACATGATATGTCAACATACATATAGTCATTATCCAAAATAGTTCATACTTAGCATTTCATGCATTCTTTTACCATTTAATTCATTATGCATCTCATCTCATTGATAGGTAATCTCAACTACATAGTATGTTTCAAGCATTCATATCATTATGTAAGCCTACCAACACAACTATATGCATCAATTAGAAAACCATTACTCTTAGACATATAGGCGACCTAGTTGCTTCGGTGAGCACAACCCACCTCATTTCGCATTCTGATTGCTTGTCGACACTTGCAATCGGCCTCCCGCGGCACCCGGCACCCGGTTTGGCCCGATCTCTCGCGCGACCACCCGAACGGCCTCCAATTCATGATCCGAAAATTAAAGGTCTTCGATTATGTGCCATGATGCTTCAAATCCGTTTTGATGAGTATACGATGTCGCCCAGCCCTCCAGGCGAAAACGAAGCCTAAACGTCCATTTCTTTAATAACTTTACAACGGCTCGACGAATCGCCGAACCGACTTTGCCAACGCATTCGTTTACCTAGCAATTAGGTTTATGAAGGGTCAAATTAGATCACACCCCCATATTCTACAAAACTCTATTTTTGAGCCCTAACATGCATTAACCACCAAATAATCCAAATTAATTAGAGCAACATGCTAACAATGCTCATTAGAGGCTATTAGAACACTTAATGTGAAGGATTAAGCCAAATCCCAAAAACTTACCACATTGTGAACGCCGCGACGAAAACACGCCGCTCCAACGGGCACACGAAAGCTCGATCCGTCGCTCCCAACGCGTTCGCGAGCATCTTCTCCGCCAACGCCGCGAATTTAAGCGAGAGATATAGAGAGATGAGAGAGATTTTTAGAGAGAGAAAGGAGAGTTTCTCTCCTCTCTCCATGCGTGCGTGAGGTGTGTGTGGGTGTGCACGGCTGAAGGAGGAAGAAGAAGCATCAGCTTCTTTAATTAAATACACCCTCCAACACTATTCACTCTGGCAGTTTAGCAGTTCGAAACAGTTGGAGCCCTTCTGAAGGTCCGTTTGAGCTCAAATTTGACAGGCAAACTCAGTTTAACGTACTGAGTAAGAATATATTTTAAGTTTTTAGTTTCGACTCCATTTGGTCACCGAAAACTGTACCGAATTGTAATCTTTATCAGATAGCTGTCGGATTTTATTTTTCACCTTTCGGGTGTCAAAAAAAAATGAAACTTTAAATCTAGTCTCATAAAAGTATTTCTGACTTATCCTCCAATTTTCATAATTTTCTGAGACTGTGCATTTTTTGCTAATTTATCTGTCCCGTTTCCAACAGAAAATTCTAGATCTTCTGTTTTCATTCCGATTTCAGCACAAGTCACTTCTGACTCATGCTTTACTTCTCTAAATTCAATAAAAATAGTATCTCACTCTATATTTATTTATTTTTATTTTTATACCAAAATCTGGTATGTTACACGTGGACTTTCAGCTCCACAGCGCGATAGAACATTTCGGCACATCCACAAGTTCTAGTTCACCTGAGAGCATAGTCCCCAAACCCCACGTGTCTTTCACTCTTCCAAAGTCTCAAAAAAAGCACATCACTATACTTTCATCTGCCACGGGTAAGCATCACGTCGTTCTTGTGACGAGTACACACGAACACTCTGTTCGTAATTTCGATTTCATCTCATCAGCAATGCTAGACTCGGCGGTTCCATCTAGGCTAGCAGTATGACTAAGCCTTCGCTCCTTTGGTCACTACCGTTAGTCCTCTAGTCCACAACTAATGCTTGTATATACTTGTCACGCCCCGCGACCAACCGCCTATTTGGACCGGGTCGCGGCGCCGCCGACAGACCGCCGAACGGATAGAGTTTCCCCTGTACGTCTAAGGCGTCGCAATCAAAACAATAAACGAATGCTCCAACCAGGAACGGATATCAATCCAGATTGCATAAGGAAGTACCAATAACATAAAACTAACTGCTATTACAAGCATTCATTTCATACAATATTTTTCTTTTACATTTGCTTAACTTCCAAATACAATCGCATTATTATGTTTAATACAAGTTGGTTGTTGTCATTCCATTCTAACCCCTAGGCCCTGCTGACTCGGGGTACTGCTAGCTCTGGTCTCCGAGGTAGGGCGCTATCTACGAAACTACGCCCTCGCCTCGCGCCGCCGCGCCGCACACGTACAACCTGAAAACACCCCGAAACAACGTAGGGTGAGAACCAATTTTATGGTTCCCAGTAGGTACGGCCACCCAAGAAAAAAGCTCGACCGATAGGTCCGAGGAGGCACTGCAACATATTAGTTCAACAATATACAACAGATATATATATTCAAAATTGAAATACATGCCATGCCTCACGATATGCGATATGAAAATCATGCAACTCTATGCAATAACTAGTAGATCAATTGATTCTACGCTTTACTTGGCTACTCTTAGCTTATATCATGAACTCTAAGGTTTCTACCACCTTAGGTTCTCAACTCAAGTTCAACTGGCTTCTAAGGTCTCTATTACCTTAGCTCAAGCCGCTAACTCTAGCTCATCGGGGTTCCACTACCCTATCGAAGCTAACCATCCGACTCGGCTTCGAGTAAATCATCCGCGGATAGTCCGCGCACTGGCTGCTCATCAGCCTACCGCCCTCTAAACTCAGCCTCTTAGCAGCGAAGTTGTCGCACACGCTGAACTCGGCTCGAGTCACTTGACATAGCCATTCTGGCAGCGAACACGGCGTCCTTACCCAGCGAAGACTCGAGTCAAATAACCATCTGGCGGCGAACGTATTGCACCTCACCCAACAACGGTTCAAGTCACGTCTCAGCCACCTGGGGGCGCACGCATCATTCTTACCCAGCAATGGTTTCAGTCGATCCTGGCGGTCTGATCCTCAATCGGCTTAACCATCTGGCGGCGAAATCGTCGCACAAACGCAACGTCAATGGTTAAAGCCCCGGGCGGTGATCTCCATGTGATCGCCCCTAATCCTCCCTCGGTATCAACCTCGGCGGCGAAGTCGTCACACACGCCCTAACTTTGATACCAGGGTCATCACAAGTCCTGGGATTCCGGAATCCACTTTCCACAGGTCGAGGGTCCATAGCCAACCCTATACTGTCGACCTAGCTCATCCTAGTGGTTGTTACCACTATGCTCAACAACCTAGGTTCCAACACTCTAGGTTCTATGTTCACGTCACATAACCTAGACACAATCTCTAGGTTCTCGTCATCTTTACCTAGATGTCCACTTCTAGGTTTACTAGATTGACCTATGTTTGCTAACACTAGGTTCGATGCCACACCTAGACTTGTTCGACTCTAGGTTCTCTTGTTCAACCTATGTTCTTTAACACTAGGTTAGGTGCCACTCGATCTAGTTGACATCCTAGTTGTCCAATCGAGTCTCATTACCAATCAACTCTACACTTCTAGAGTTATCATCTAATTTACATGCATATATATACATTCAAACTACTTGTGCATTCATGCGCTATCTAGCATTTTCATATTGTTCATTATGCTTTTACTTAGCATTATCATTAACATGCACCATTCAGTCTTGTCTACATGCATCAACATGAGATTACATTACTTAGACATAAAGGGCGACCTAGTCACTTCGATAAGCACAACCCACCTTAGCTAGCTTTCCGATTGCTTGTCGACACTTGCAATCGGCCTCCCGCGACACTCGGCACCAGTTTGGGCCCGATCTCACATTTGCTCCCCAAGAGCGTACCGCTTCGCCACTTCAAGAGTTAAAGGTCTTCGCCTTGCTGCTACGGTGCTCGGGACCCGATTTCACGATTTATGGACGTCACCTCGGCCTCCTAGGCGGAAATGAAGCTCCAAACGTCCGTTTCTTCAATATCTTTGCAACGGCTTGTCGGATTGCCGAACCGTCTTCGCCAACGTGTTTCGTTACCTACCAATTAGGTTACGAAGGGTCAAATGAGATCAAACTCATCTATTTATAAAAACCCTCTTTGGATGCCCTAGAACGCCATTACTACAAAATCCACCAAATCCATTCATGAAATAGGGAAAAACTATCTAAATAGCATGCTAGGGTTCCATTCCAACCATTTCTACGGTTAAAACCCTATTCCCAAGAGATCTACCATGAGAGGGCTTGAAAGCTTACCTCTCCAAAAGCTCCAAGGGGAAGATGAAGATGAAGGTGAAGGAGAGGATCTTCTTCTTGGTCCTCTTCTCCTTCCTCTTCTCTTTGCTTCTTCTTCTTCTTCTTTCTCCCTTCTCTTCTTTTCCTTTTTCTCCTCACGATCAGAGAGAGAGAGAGACAGTGAGGGAGAGTGTGAGGGAGTGAGAGAGAGAGAGAGAGAGATACCCCTCTCTAATACCCTCTCATATTGTAACAAAATGCTACTTAGCCCCTCCACTTTTCATCTCTTACGCAGCCCTCACTGGGCATTCTGCGCGCAGAGGGACCGGTCTCCCCGACCTGGGACCGGTCCCAGAGAGCTCCCCCCGAGATCACGCGTTCGGGAACCGGTCTCTCCCTGAGAGACCGATCCCCCGGAGACCAGTCCGCCCACTAGAGACCGGTCTCCGAGAGCTCATCTCGCGGGACTTAGCCAATTTTTGGCTCTTCTCACTGGTGTCACCTGCAGGGACCGGTCCCCCTGCTGCCAGGGACCGGTTGCCTCAGCAACCCCGCAGCCTTCAGCTAATGGGACCGGTCTCTCCAGACAGAGACCGGTCCCCGAGAGCAAATCTGCCAAAGATGCAGATTTTGCATCCTCGCTCTCGCGGACTCCATTCCAATGCACTTATTGGGTTTCGTGCATCCTTAGCTTTTCCAAAACTTACTAACTCGACCCTTAGTCGATTTTGGAAGAAGTGCAACTCTCGAATTCCGAGAATTCACATTGTTACAATACCAGAGCCATCAGCTAAACCACTTATCTCTATTTATCACGGATGGTCCACAGACCATCAATCCTACGTAGGCCTACTGCCCAAATCTACAGTTTTGACAGCTTTAATATTTCGGAGTCCGTTTTCGCGCCCGATTTGCACCGAAAGCACTCAAATACTTTTCAAACTTCACTGGAATTATTTTAATAGCTTTTCGAGCTAGTTCCTACAAAAACTACATAATTGTAGGAGTTCGGTATATTACACCTTGTCCTTTAATTTGTTTGATATTGAAGTACTTTCATACTCCGCTTTTCTTCGTTTAGACACTTTTTTAGAACATGCGTCTAAATTTAGTTTAGGTTGCAAGCCGTCGTCACCTTGTGTAGAACCACCAGCTCAAGTTTCTAATTGATTACTAACATAACACTTAGGAGTATAATCAATGCAAAAAAAAATCTATATGAGAAAATTTATCCGATATTGTTATAAAAAATAAACACAATAATACTAAAATAATTAAATAAAAATATTTAAAAAATTAAAAAAACTAAAAAATAAGAGATTAATGATTGTGTTCAAATTTAAATTTTGTGTGGTGAGATTGTGGAGAGACTATGTAAAAAAAATTTGTTGGAAAAAATTAAAAATATTTGCAAAGTAAACTTAAGAGTTGAGAGAAAAAAAAAAAAAAAATTTATATTGAAAGTTTAAAAGTAGGAAGAATTAGTGTTTGTAGAAGAAAATGAATGAAGAGTTGTTTGCTGTGATAAATTTGGGTGTTTGTAGTAGTATTTATAGATGAAAAAAAAAAATATTTTTTTTAAAAAATATTTTTAAAATTTTTGACCAAAATGATCTTTGATCTTTCTAACGGTTTTGAATGTTAGTGAGGGCATTGTGGACATTTTGATTGAAAAAAATATCTTTTTTAATTTTTTTAAGCCTTTTTCTAAAAATAATAATAAAAAAGTATTTTTCTTAAAAAAAAAAGTACCCAATGGCTCAACAGCCGTTGGGACCAGTGTCCAATGGTTTGGCAGACCTTTGAACTTGGGTAAAGGCCCTAAAGGGGCAGGCCTAACTTATATAGGCCTGGCTAAGCCAAGCCATATACCTATAATTTTTAAATTAAGTCTAGTAGCTAGGCCTACAGGCCTTATCAAGTATCTGGGCCATGCCGTGCCGGGCTACGGGCCGACCTTTCCGCCCTGCACGGCCCAGGCCGGACACGAGCCGTCCCGTACCCGGTATACGGGCCACAGAAACTCGGCCTAGCATGGCACGTTGAGCCGGGCTGGGCCGGCCCGGCCCGGCACGGATGCTACAGTAACCGTAGCGGGTGTTTTACACCCCAACCTTAGCTGCATCCTGCCAAACAGCAAGGTGCCCCTGGCCGCGACACAAGCCAAAGCCGAACGGGTTTTGGAGCTACTGGGGCACGCATACGCTGTGCGACCAATCCTAGCCGTTGAGCAAGCAGTAACTTAATCTTAAATTCATCCGGTTAGCCGGGTTTGCATGAGAGAAAGGACCGTGATTCGAGGCCATCGAACTTTTCCTGCTGGTGAACGTCATGCATGGAATGCATGCATGTGATGGCGGAAGAAGCAACCTCGTGTTGCACAACCAGCACATGCCAATTTCTTTCATTGCAAAAGTTCTCCTTATATGTGTATTTCTACTCACTCAAGAACCTAACAAATTAATCAATTACGCGCAACATATTCTGCAAGTGCACGAAAGGAGGTCACTTGACTTACGGTTCAATTATCCCCAGTAGATATAATAAACAATATTATGCTTATAAATTAATCCAGGTCAACTACGTACTCTACATATATCTAATATATGGTCAACTAGGTGAGCCTTCAATTTAACTTCCACAAAAACCAGAAGAATGGTCCCATTCCTTAAAGTGGAATTCTCATTGTAATAAAACTAGCTAGCATTATATATATAGAGAGAGACAGCCAGACTTGTGTATTTTTAAAAGTACGGTGTCCTCCGTATTATCAAATCATTTTCGATGTTGAGACTTCCGATCAACAATCAACTTCATTAGATTTAATCTAGAGTATCTAAAGTACCTACAAAATAAATTTTGTAATTTTTAATATATTTATCCGGTGATCGAAAGGGCTCAAAATCAATAATTTTAATAGTCGTGGTGAGCAGTTGCAAACTTAACGGTGTATAAATATTTGAATCTCGTAAAATTTTGATAAAAATTTTTTTATACTATATAAAACAAGATCAATATTTTTGATCTAAATTTTAGTGTCATATCATCACTTTTTTTGGTATTTTTATTTTCAGTTATTAATTTTGAGCCTTTTGCTCACTAAATAAATAATATTGAAAAATTACAAATTTTATTTTCTAGATACTTTAAACAGTAGAAAGTCTAACGGAACTAATAGTTGATTGTAAAGTCCTAGAATCGAAAACGACTTGATAGTATGGGGACCATCGTGCTTCTAAAGCACGCAAGCCAATATATATATATATATATATATATATATATATATATATCGAATTAGGTTTAAATGCTTTTAATAGTACCAAGTTATTAGTGTTATTAGATTTTCGGCCCCTGGATAAAGGATGTGCGGTTAAGATGATAATGATTCTCTAGAGTTGAGTGGGTGGTTGATTGAATATATAGTAGGATCTAACAGATAGAAATGATCAAAAAAGTAAATTCAACAGTCGAAAACTTGGTAGCACAAAATGCTTGATGCTATTTGAAGCACCCCAGCCGGTGTCTCTCACCCTCCCTCTCTCTCTCTCTCTCTCTCTATATGAGCTCTACTCTTATTATGTATCCAAGAGATCGATCAATAAGTAAACTGCTTATGATTAGTCTCAGCATCTCTACTCATGTACATAATAAATATTAGATGAACTATACAATTTGCGCTGACTAAAACAATAAATAAAATCGGAAAAATCGAGCTAAGAATTTCTCTGACTAGTCATCTTAGGGTGCTTGTGTTAAAGATAAGATCAAATTATAAGATTGTTAATTAGCATGGATTTTAATTTTTCATAGTTATCCATATGTACAAGTTGAACACTATAAAGGGACTGCAACTACGTAGAACAGCTGTGTCCGAAACTTATTTATGATTCTCCATCTTAATAGAGATAATTTTTTCCATTTCTATTTTTATTTTGTTGCTGATTACCGTCATAAAGCTTGCGCTTGGTTTTGTTATCGTATTACCAAAATATCGATATGGTAGAAAGCGACAAGAGAATCTTGTTAGGTAACTGAGGTGATTAAAATCAAATGCATGACATAACTGCTTCTAGAGAACAAATTAATTATCCAAAATCTATTTTTGCAAAGGTGATAATTTTGATTTTTTTTAATGACTTGCTCATTTCACTAGCTGGTTAATTGCTTGATTTTCATGATATTTAAATAATTTAACTATGATAATCAACTAGTCAAATTTGTAACAAACTCATCTTAGAGCTTCCAAGTTACTTTTGCAATGTGAAGTTTTCTTTTTTTAATGACTTGCTTAGCAATTAAAAACAATAGAAAGATATTTTTAATTAATTTATAACTATGACGCCCAGATGATCATTAATTAAATGAACAAGGCTAGACATACAACCATTTTTTTGAATCTAAAGAAATTTCTTTTCAACCCTAGGCAGTAGGATTAAAATTCTTGAATTAAGGGTTCTAATACCATATCCCTTCTTAGGTTGTAGAATTAGCATTTCTCTTAATTATATATATTCCACTACGTTGGATAGGTATATATGACTTAACATCTCAAACAGCATAATATAAACTACAACCCTTTCCATGGCAAGAAACCAGCTATTTCTTTCAACATTTCAAGTTATGTATTAATCCTAACTTATTATGTTCATGTAGTCCCAAATAGATGCTAATTTAGAGAAACAAACACTTGATTATATAGTACGTGATCTTTAAAAGAGTTCAAATATATTAGAGCTTAATTAGTTACTAAAACAAACTACTTTAGGTACATAATTATATTAAAATCAAGTAGAAAAACGACCTAGACTTTTTTCCTGAGAACAATCATCGAGTCATTTGTTTGCATATATGGTAACAGTTTAACAAAATTTTCAAACATACTTTATGCATTTACTTGTGAACAAAAATAAGATATGATAATCACAACAACTTTAACAGTGCACTACCTATGCATTTTGATGGTTTTCTTTATCTTTCAAAACATATATAAACAGGGAGTTGCTCCGCACACTCTGTTATGCCTTTTGCTAAAGATTAACAGTTTTTATTATGCATTTATTCAAGCAAAACCAGTAAAATTGACAAGTAACACATCTGTACAGTCTAATTACAACTGATTTGCACCACATTAAATAATAAATTACAACCTCTTCTTATGCACTAAGCATGTGAAAAGTTAGTCGGAAAAGAAAAATTATTGCTATAAAATATTAAGTTTTGGGTATGATTCATGTTCTAGAACTATCAGGTATATATATTGTGAGATCTGTTGAAGTTCTAGTTAATACATAATATATATGTGCTTGTAATTAGAAGTTCAGCTATACACTTAATAACAGTGGGCGTATATAGTGTACCACTGATTGTTTTCGCTTGTGTGATGCTTCGGTAAGATTTAGGTATGGATATGCACTATTTTAAGCCCTGGATATCTAAGATATATGTATGTATTCTTATTGTCGTACATGAACTGTTCAGTTTAGTACAAGCGAGCAGCATAAAAGAGCAGAAAACTAAATCAGATGTAGAATGGACCATACTTTTTAGCTGTATTCTAGTATTACATTTAAAGATATAGACAAAAAACTAGAATATTATTTGGCGAGTAACAATTTTCATCCAAAAAAACACTGTGTAATAGATAGTATGTATAGAGTAATTTATTCATCAACCCTTAAATTTAGAGTAACCAGTCCAGATACCGTCACCATATAAAGGATGTTGACGCAATGAAGTATAATTACCATTGAGTATATAAGGAGATCAACGAGGAAACAATCACATACTGCTATTATTGCTTTAGTAACAAATAGACGATGTAGATATATCATGGAGATCACAAGCCTCATTTCTATGCGTAGTTGCACATCCCGAAGACACAACGCTTGGTGCACTTGTTGAAGCATCTGCTGCAGTGTTGCTTGTTAGACAGCAAGTTGACACATTTGCCGCCGCAGCAGGCCTGGGGAAACCTACAGACCGTGCCGCACTTCCCGCAGTTGCGGAGGTCGGTTTTGGCGTCGACACAAATACCATGGCAGCACGTGGGGCCCGGGCTTCCTGGGGCAAGACAGATGGATTTGTGCGAGCTGCACCGCCGGAAGCTGGGCGCCAGTGCAGCGGCCAAAAAGCGGCTTCTTCCAGAAGCAGATGTCAGATGGTTTTCTTCAGTGAACGCAGGGGAACCTTCAATGCCGATCCCCGCAGCATCGAGGGTGGCAGCTGAAGCTAAGGCTAAAGCCATGAGGTAGATGGTTAATTTCCTCATGGCGGCAGGAGGATGGCGGAGGTAGAGGAAGTGGTGGCAGTGGATATCTTTTGTGGATTAATCCCTGGTTATTGTAAAATTGGAGTTGGAGGAAATGGGAATTAATGGAGGAGGGTACAGGAGCTTATATTGGAAGAAACCAAGGAGTACGGAGGAAACGCAAGGTTGAGTTGTGGAGCAAAAGCATGCAAAGAGTAGGAAGAGGGAGTGTAGATTCCAAGCATGCATGTTGAGACTTGAGAATGCAGAGCACCTATCAGAGAATATTAGGTAGGTACACTCGGCGCACCATCGCATCTTTGCACCGTGCCCCAGCAGCTCACCATATCTAAAACTTTTTTCCTTTTTCTTATTTCTTTTTTTTTTTTTTTTCCCTATAAGTTGCTAGTCAGCCTCTCATTGGAGATTTTTTTTTTTTTTCTCTTTTTCCAATATATTTTTAAGTTGCAGTAGCTCCTCACTAAAGACCTTCTAATTATGGCCCTATTTGGCCAGGTGGCTAACAAGCAGGCCGCATCGCACAATTTTTTAAAAAAGCTTCTGATTTGAAGCCTTTTTAAAATGGCGCTTATGGCCGTTACGCGCTGCAAACACGGGCCTTTCTAAACATCTATGTCAGAAAATTATCTGAGCAAGTCTGGGCTTAAATCCCTATTATTTTGAACTATGACTGCGAGAGGGTAAAGTTTGAACTCCCAACCGCATGTATAGCACTCTGATCAGTAACCAAATAATATGCTACCTAGTGGTTGTTAACATTGTAAACACACGTTAATGTAGTTGTTCATTAAAAGCTTGGATATGGCCAGTATAAAATTAAACTTAGGGCACTATTCCGGTACTTCATGTTTTTGGAAACCGTTTATTTATTACTATTGGACGGCTTAGATTTATTGCAATGCCCAAAGTGACCAACTGTAGCCAATAGAAATACAATATTTTGTGGAGACTTTTTTGTGACAAACTAAAAAACTTCATTAAAGGTACACTTTTTGATTTTTTCCCTACAAACTTTGTTTGCGAATATTTTAAAAATGAAATAGCAGCGATGTCTCGAAAATCGCAATAAATACGTTAGTCATTTCTGTAGAAATATAAAAAATTGTCATAAAATATTAGATTATTTATCGTAGCGATTATGTTTCGTCACAATAGAGCCTTTTGTCATATTTTTAAAAAAATATAAATATTATTGGTATTTATTTGCGACGATTTCTGATGTATGGCCACAAAATAGTTTATTTTTTGTGACAATAGTTGTAATTTTGCCAGAAAAAATAATAAAAATTTTTGTTGCAAATATTTTTCCCCGCTATTGATTATCGCACCAATTTTTTCGCCTGGCGTCAAAGAGCCTTAGATATTTAGTAAGGAATTTTATAGATTCGTCACCAGTTATCAGGTATGGCAGAATCAGGGATGCAAATAGATCCCCGTTGGTGGAGCTCCCGTCCAGATGCGCGCCAGATGGGACGGTAAGTGGGAACTAAAAATATAGAAAAATATAATTCGCTCCGAATTCATCTCGATCCACCAAGTAATGAAGCGGAAGGTGGGAGACCTCTTTCTTTTTTTTCCTTTGATCCTCCCTAATCCCCCAATAATCTGCTCCCACCTTCATGTGCCCCGAATGGAGTGATAAGTGGGAGCCAAAAATAGGATTAAAATTAATTCACTCCGAATCCACCCCAACCTAACAATAAGGGCTTGTTTGGTTTAAGGATGGAATTGGAATCGATAATGGAATAGGAATGAATTGGAATGGTAATTGGAATGGCCCACTCCCCCAGGACGTTTTGTTTATTTGTGGATTGGGAATTAGAATTAGTTATTTACATTTCATTGTTTGGTTCGTATAAACTAAAAAAATTATAGGATACTATAATACTAATTTTACTCTCAAATATAAATTTATATTATTTTAAATTTATGAAAAATATAATACTATTCTCTAATAAGTTTTCCAAAAAAAATATCAAATTTATTTTTAAAAACTTTTATTGTTGTGGGTTAGGGATAAGGTTTTGAGAGAGGATAGGTTTTTTTTTTTGATGAGAAAGGGGTGAAGAGATGGAGGGTGAGATGGTCACATGGGCTTCGAGAACTTAGTGGGCTTCCGGAATGAAATCTCAATCCGGGCTAGAAGACCGGAATCAAGTTGAAGGCTAATGGGTCATTCTCATTCCAGTCCAGAATAGGAATCCCAAACAGATTCATGCGAACCAAAAAAAATTAACCAGATTTAATCAAACCGATTTTCATTCCATACCCAAAATGGATGAACCAAACAAGCCCTAAATGGAGTAGGAGGTGGGGGACTCTCCCCACCCTAGATCCGGTGCTTTTGCATCCCCAGCTAAAATGGGAGCATTTTCATACCTAAAATTATGGCTAGTGGGTTAATATGATCATTTATCTACCAAGGTTCCATCGAAGAATTTGAAAAATGCTGCGAAATCACAGCTTTGTGAGAAGCACCAAGACAAAACTCATGAAGAAAACCTCAGCTTAGCTGGAATTTAAATCTACTTGTTGGTGTATATATTCAAAAAATAGAGGTTAGCTACAAAATAATTTAAAAAATGTCAACGAGTAGATCAAGCCGAGGCACGAATATCTCGCTCTCTTTAAAGAGATTCAAGCCCTCTGCGGTTGGCAAAACCTCTGAACCGATGCAGCAGAGCACTGACTTGTCCCCTCCAGGATACAACGGCTCGACCCTCGTCGTGTGGCTTCACCAACTCTGCACAAGTAGATGAGCCCAAAGCTCCACCAAAAGAAACACCTTTCTTTGACCTTCTCACTCTCAAGTATAATTGAAATAGTTTTGTTGTTTGTTCTGTTGTGTACAAGTTAATAGAGAAGCCTCTATATATAGGCTCAAAAGTATAGGTTACAAAAGTATCAAACCCATAGGTTACATAGTTAGTGCTATAGGAGTTTACATACGTAAATGAACTTATGTTCACCTCATTGAAATAGGTTCACATATAAGTTCACAATGAATGCAAACTAAATGAAGTGGTAACTTCACATGCACAACTATAAATGCAAGTATAGGTTATGCAAAGGTTAATAAAATTCATATTAATAATAAAATGTAACAACACTACTAAATTCAAATCACTAACTTTTGTTGTTTTATGCATAATATACCAAAACTTGCCACCAAGAATACTAATTGTGTCAAGGAACTTTTTATTTTTACTATAGTGCACTAAACTTCTGCAAATAGTGGAGTTCTAGTGAAGAGTAACTTGAAAAGCTAGTTGAATAGTCCTAGTGAGGTTTTGGATTTAGCCCTTATAAATAATTTTTTATCAAATCGTAGGCTAATCTAGAATACAAATATAGAGATTAGTTAGAAGATTTGGATTTTGCTCTAGTTTTGGAAAAATCCTAGGAAAAATTAGGGCTTTTGATTTTAGAGGTTTAAAAATAATTTGATCCTTTGATACTCTAATTGAAGTTTAAATATAACTTCGTTTTTGAGAGACGACAAGGTCCCGGTAGTCGATTGGAACAAACAAACCAACTTTGGGTGTTTTGAGCGTAGTAGCTCGGAGCAGAGCAAGAAGCCAACATGAGCCTAACTACGTGTCTATAAGTGATTAGGAGTGAATAGAGGTGGGTTGTGCTTCACAAAAGTGATTTGGTCACTTTTACATTTCAAGAGTAGTAAACTAATTTAAGCTCATGTTCATTTAGTAAATATACATTGTATAAGACATATGTTGGAATAAATAACTATCATTATAGGAGTAAAATGCATATTTTATTCTATATACTTATGTGGTGGACTACGAAAATAAGTTGACATTTTTTAGGGACATTAGAAAACTCAACATGTGAATGTTGAAGAGCAAATTGCTATTGAATATAGGTTGAAAAACATAGTAGTAGCTAGAGTGACCACACAGACATGGAACCTAGGAAGGTTGAAAATATAGGGTGAAAATAATGGACCCTTGAGACCATGAAAGAAGTAATTTCGGAATCCTAAAACCTATGGTCGGGGGTGTGTGGTTAACCCTAGCTCCCTCTAGCCTCTATGTCGCAGCCCCCTTCCTCTTCGCAGGTTCTTCCGCACCATCCCTATGCTGTCGGCCAACAGCTCCGGCCGTCGGAACACCGGCAAAGGCAACGCCACCATCTCTCTCTCTCTATTATTTTCCTCTCTCTCTGGTTCTTCCAATCAAGAGGGTTTGGAGGAGATTCAACACCAGCAATCATGTCATGCTCTGAGCCCGGCCTATTTGGTCGGTTCGGATACGACGAACAGACGCCGAACGGACAGCACCTCCCCTATCCGCCCAAGGCTCAACAATAAGTACAGAGCAAGTATATAATATTTGCACAGCAGAAACATAAATATACTTGGCTTGCACGAGGGCAAGCGATAGCCAAAGTGAAAGCACTATCTAATCAACATAAAAGTAATATGATTAACTTTAAATCACATACATACATTCAACTTTTACATTTGCATTCTTTTCTTTATCATCATTTCTTCTCTTTTACATCACATGATACTTCAAAACATAACCCTTTGCATTTAAACATAAATTCTTTTACATCATTTAACAGGTTGATAATACTAAAATCATCAGAAACAAAAGATAATATATAAATATAGGGTATGCATCTAAACCAAAATGTAACCAACTCAGGTAGTCACTGTCTAAAGCGTGATACCCTTACCGCGATCATCCGCCGGCTCACTCGGTCCCGGCTCTGTGGAAAAAAGGGGGTGAGAACTACAACAAAGTTTCCAGTGGGTTCGGCCGCCGACCTCGCCGACTTTCTCACTAGGTCTAAATTAGGCATAATAGAAGAAAAAATAGCAAATGCAGCTAATATGTCTGAACAAATATAATCAATCATATGCTCAATGGATGCTCATGATGAATGCAAGATCACATTTCCTTTACACAATCTTGTGGCTAACCTGTTGGGCCCCAGCTTTCTCCCGTAGGGTTCCATAACTCACCAACTCAAATCCCAAATAGCGGGCCCTCAGCTTCCTCCCTTTGGGACCGTCCTCTGGGGATTCCCCTTCCCAGTGATAACAGCTCCGGAGCTCATCGCTCGATGGGGAGCGAACAACCTCAAGCCAAGACTATAGGCGAGTATGATCAATCCTTAGCTTTAAGGATTCCAATGCTTATGTGACCTTAACTTTAAGGTTTCTATGTCACAATATCACTATTTCTCTTTACTTGCATTCTTTAACTTACACTAGTGTCATATACACTACTTTGTTCTTTGCAATCATTCACTAATGCCACACTTGTTCTCTAGCATTCTTGTCCCATTAACGTCACTATTGTAACACTAGTATTCAAGACTCATCAATGCTACTTTCTACATTTATGTCAACATGTCACTTTTGTTCTTTACCTCAACTAGATTCTTTACCCTTTTTTAGGTTATTGTCATTGATCATGCATACGTAGGGTTTATAAGTACTTACTCTTTTACTATTATTTCACATGCATTTGTACTCACAACATGCAACAAGAAGCTCTCAATTAACCCTACTATGCACAATGCTCAATATTCACATATGCTAAAAAATGACACTTTAGATATAAAAGAAAATTCAACGTTTTCGGAATGCACCACCTACCTTGTATGGTTGCAAGGGTGCTACGGTTCAATTCTTAGGATTTTTGGTCGCATATTCTGCGTGCTGTGGCAATCTGTACCAAAACCGACCTTTTCGTCAATTTCTTCGCGTACACTCGTCGGATCACCGAACCGAGTTCATATTCTAGTTAGAAATATCCCTAATTAGGTTTCTACAATCTCAATTTGCCTTAAAACCAACCTAGGGCAAAAGCTCCAATTTCGGTGCCCTAACAATGCCATTTGCTCAATCTTTGGGTTTAATCTCTAGAACAAGCAAAAGTAAGCTTGTTGAATCTCTAGGAACTCATTTAGAACCTTTTCTAAGCCTTTCCAACCATTTCTAGGGCATACAAATCGAGCCCTAGAAATCCACCATGAGAGCACATGAAGAAAGCTTGATTTCCATGTGTTCCATGGCTACTAGAAGGTTTCTACACTTGTAAGAAAGTCAAAACCAAAGATTTAGGGCATAAAATCCAAGCCCTAACTCTAATCTTATAAGAAAACCTTACCTTTGCCCTAAGCTCTCCAAGGTCCACCTTGTTGGAGAGACCCCAAGCCTTCAAAAGCCTAAAAATCTCCTCCAAACCTTTCTCCTACTTCTCCTCCTTGCTCCTTGGAGAGATCTCTAGAGAGAGAAAGAGAGAAAATGAGTTGGAGGGGTGTTTGCTGCTGTGGACCAGAAGGGAGAAGTGTTGGGGTGTTTTATAAGATGCTACAATTGCATCTAAGCCCTCTCAAAACTCGTATTTGCAGCAGACCAAAGTCTGCTGCGAAGGACACCCAGTATCGATACAAGATGGATCTGTCACCGGTTACACGATCTCGCAAAACCAAACCCGAGAGCTGCTGTTCGGGTTATTACACTTGGTACCGGTACAGACCAGGGGTGTCATTGGTTTAATAGCCAAAATTTCTCAAACCCGAGAGCTGCTGCTCTCGGTCAGCTGTTTGGTACTGGTACAAGCCCGATGTATTACCAGTAACACAATGCCCAGAATTTCAGTTTTGCATCTTTTTCGATTCTATTTCGCACCGATCGATGCTAAAACCTTTCTAACTCTTTTAGAACTCATTTTTAACCCTTCCAACATTGTTGGAATATTAATTTGATTTTGTCCAACTTTCTCTTTCGGACACTTTAGCCAATTTGGCTAAAGTCCGAAGTACTCTATTGAAGTTTCGGTATATTACAAGTCACCCCTGCCGGCCTCCTCCTGTCCAGCAAGTCACCCCCCGACAACTGCTGGTGCCGTCATATCCTCCTACATCTCCCTCGGCCAAGGTTGCACTAGGATCTTTAAGATCTTGGCAATAAGGACTTAATCGGCCACCAACAAGGTCCCCGGCATTGCGGTCCCTCTCCGGCGACCTTCGGGAGTCCCTCCGACACTATCTCAATGCCCGCAGTCGCCTCCTAGGCTCGATCTCAATTCGAGCCCGATCTTGCCCTAGATTAGTTGTGAGACGCTTTCCGCCGTCGACTACCCCCGCCTCCTACCGCAGACGACTACCCCCGCCGGTCCCCTCCGACCAACCTCGACCTTCCCCGGCCAAGAGCTCGACGCGACCAGCCGCCGTGACCCAAGGTGTTGAAAGCTCGACTTTGGCTTCTTGCAAGGTGAGGTTTCTTAGAGCACGACTTTCCTTTCCGGCCAAGACATACGTCAGAAAAACCTCGAACTATGAGCATAGTGTTTCTAGGCTTCTAAAACTCACAGGGCTCACCATGGATCCAAGTTAACACATCCTGGTTGGCAGATTAGGTGTGCTCAGCTCTATAAGGCTTTATGCCTTTGGTTAGATTGCTATTTTGCACTCCTCGATCGGCGTGTGTGCTCCGAACAGTAAGCATGGGCTTTAGAACATCAAGATCTTTCGACCTACACCTTCGATTTGATTCTAAATATCAGAATCGTAGGTAACGACTCGCAAACTCTTATTTATGTCATTTTATTTGCAGAAAATGAGGAGTTGGGGGTGTTTGGTGCAATTGTGGCTTATGGGCTATCTTTGGAAGCATTTTATCACTACTGATGACCTTCGTATTGGTTGTCCATAGTCCCATTACAATTGTGGAGGGTAAATGAAGTTTTGGTGCGGTTTTCGGAAAATCACCGATTAAAGAAACGTATTATGGTTCGGAATCCACGTTCAAATGATGTGAATGCCTGAGGTCTATCCTGTAGCCTTATTGCCTTTTGTTATGATTATTTATAATGTCTTGAGACACTGGTGGATCGAGTTATAGGGGATTTCAGAACCAAAATTGAGGATTTTCGAAAATCTGGTACGGCTATACAGTAGATTACTTGTGAATGCAGTGCACCAATCGGTGTGAGATTGTCTCGAAACCCAAAGCTGAGTTTTTTGGGATAGCAAGTGAGATTGGATCACTTTCAAAATCTTTTGGAATACTTTAAGGTTGAGCCGAAACCTAAAATGTGAAAATCGGGAATTTCGGACGTGGTTATGTGTCGCACGGGTTGCTACCATTCTCAACAGAATAATGGCTTAATTTCTAGTTATTTGGGGAGGTCTGACACTGCTCGTCACACCATGGAGGCTTTGTTTAGTTTCGGGACCAAATATGGCATCTTGAAAATCAAACCAGCAACTTACGGGGTCTCGATTTTTCGTGATTTGCGCACTTTTTGTGCTGCTATCCTAACGGTGTTAAATCGATGTTTTGGGACAGCAGGCAACATAGGTTAGGCATGAGACTTGTTTCGGGGTACCCCATAGGTTAGGGTGGTATTCCGACGAGTTGGGACAATAATCGGGCGGATTTACAATGACTATTTAACGGGATTCAAAAAATTCGATTATTTATCTATTTTGATTCATATAGATTCGTGGGCCTAGGTAATTACCATATTTGGGCTAATTATGAATTCGTGTTGGATTTTGCATAGGTTCTGATTATAGCAAGACGTATCATCAGAGTGCCAACAACCCCAGGTTATCTATGGTAGAGATGGGTGCTTCCAGCTGGTAGTCGGTGAGGTTGTACCTTCACTGTTCTTTTACTCTTCTTACATGTCTGTATTTCATCATTACTATCTTGCATAGTGGTAGGTTCTTTTGGACATATAGAGAGGTTCTTTCACTACTTGACTATGTGGGGATCTTTAGGTCTAGGTGATATGGCATATGGTTACATTCTTGACATGTCTGGTTTGATCACGGTTACGACTTCGGCCATGGTTATCGGCTTTTCGCCAAACTTTACTAGGATTAGCCACAGCGCTTGGGAGTATTCCTAGACACCGTGTTGGTTTGGCCATCGACAAGTGGTATACTTATATGGGTAGGTCGTCCCTTGTGACTCATGGATCAAGTTTAGTGCAGGTAATGACAGGTAGTGCCTGAGGACGACGGACCAATAGAGCAGGTTGTTGATTGGGTACAGGACTTGGACTTTACGTCCGTCATGACATATAGTGGATAGGCTTTTGTACAGTATCGGCATTTTATATACGTCCTCTATACAAGTTCTATTTTCTATTGTAGGTTTACATTCCAGTTAGTATATATATCTCTCTTCTTATATATATTTTTACTATTTTCCTTTCCGTTAAATATTGCTCGCCTTCGTGGCTTTGTCGTATCCACTGAAAAACCTCAGATTCATTTCTAACCCCACGATTTCCACAGATGGCGCGGATGGGGGTTAGGGGGGGAAGGGAGGCAGGGCAGGGTACAGCATGCGACTTTCAACATAGATAGCGATCCCCCCTTTTTGGCCTAGTTTTCTTACTCTTTATGACTATTTCATACATACTCGGTAGTTCAGTTAGGCTGTCTTATATTATGCTTGAATGATTGAGGTACTGGATTTATGGTTATGTTATGGCACTTGCTTGGATATGATTTGCTTGTGTTATGGTAAAAGCTTTTACGGTTTTTTTAGTGATGTTGGTTTCATGGCTTTATGGCGAATGGTTTTCTACTCCTCGTGTAGTTGGTTTCCAACAGATATGTTTCTATATAGGAAACGGTTTTCAAATGGCTTTGAAAATGGTTTACAATTTGTCACATACTTAGGGTTTCAAAATATAGTTTTCGGGTGTAAAACACTTTTAACGATAGAATGCTTGATCTACTGCGCATTGCATCGTCCAACGCCTAAGGAGTGTTTAGCGCATGCATCATTCTTAAGGATGGCTAGCTATATAAATACAGCGGAGACTCTATTCATGTGGACAGAAAAAACTCTGTATCTGTGGCGTGTCTGTGCATCCTGTGGGCAAGACTAGTTTTTTTTTAAAAAGGGTACTTTTCTGCAACTCTGATTTTTAACAACATTATTTGATAAAAAGGCTTTTCCGAAAAAAGCCCGAGGGCATGATAGATTAAGATAGTATCAAAGTAAATAACAACTACAATTATATTCATAGGTTTTCTAACTAAACAACAAGTTAGGCTAACCCTAGTATGACCTTAGGATTGTAGGCACGTGAGAGTGCGAGATATTTGAGATGTAATGCCAACGATTTGTCAAGTCTTATTAGTCTCAAGTTTTATGAATATTTAATTCTTCATGTTTTGTGCTACAGGATATGGTGTGTACACGTGTCGGTGAGGGGGATGGGGACAAGGACCAGGCAAGCTCGGGGTAGCAAAGTGACGATCGGCGCACCTAGTTGCTTGAGAATCAAATGGTGGCCCTAATAGGCCAGGTGACGGCCAGGGGCTGGTTCAGCAGTTCATGCGGCAGTAGGCTTTAGCTGTTACTACCCAAGCCCCACCTCCAACAGAGGTTATGGAGCTACTGCAGGCATTTCTGCGGATACTACTCATGGTGCAACTATGGCTGTGGCTACCGCAACGACGGGTGTAGTGTAGTCAAAGATTGCGACAGCAATCGTGCAGACAGGTACTATAGAGACGGCCGCCGATGCTACACTGGTGGTGGTGGGGGTTGCACCGCTGGGTACCACGGGCTATAGTGCTCACTCCAACGTCTACTTCTACAGGTGGAGGAAACCCACAATTAGTGGAACGATCCAAGGTGAAGGTGAACTTAGCGGAGTTCAAGCAATGTGACTCACCTAAGTTCAGAGGCAAGACCACGGACCAAGTGGTCATGGAGGAGTAGGTGGACACGATGGAGAAACTCTTCGAGGACTTGTTCATCGAGGAGAATGAGTGGATGCCACTAGCGGTACATTGCCTGGAAGGCTCGGCATGCATTTGGTGGAAGGTTATGCAACAAGACCGCGCAGTGAATAATCCTTTCCCCTCCTGGGCAGCCTTCAAGGAAAAACTATTTGACGTTTATTTCTCCGATAGCGTTAAAAAGAAGCTCAAGGATAATCTTAAGAACCTCCAACAAGGTAGCAGGACGGTGATGGAGTATGAGCGGGAGTTCCCCCGGCTCGTTAATTGAATCCCTTTTATGGTGTGCTGTGAGCAGCGTAAATGTCGGATGTTCGTGGATAGCCGACCAAACATTTACCAGCTTATACAACAGGCGAACCTTAAGATGTTCCAGGCGAACGTGGATTGTGCCACGTTGGTGGAGCATGAAGCTATAGTAATGCACATTGAACATAAGAAACTGGACAAGGACAGGAAGAAGAAGCAAGCGCATAAGAGTACCTAGGGTGGTCAGACCAGCAATAATGACCACCTAAGCACCCTAAATCTCGGGCAAGGGCGAGGAGCACTCTTGTGGCTACTCAAAAGTAGGGTGTATGAGCCTGTGTCATCTGCGATAAGGCCCACGGCGTGTCAGAGTGCCCACAACACCGTACCCACTACTTCAAGTGCAGACAGCCAGGGCACATTCATTCAAACTGCCCTCACAGGTCCAGCATGGCATCCACCTTGGCATCTACCCATTCTACCTCACAGCAGAACCGAGGTAACACAGCATCTTCAACGTCTGGGTGCCCCTCGGCATCCCACCAAAAGAAAATGGCATGCCAGGCCACTAGCGGGGGTGTCTATGCTATGACGCACCAGGAAAGCGAGAAGCCAGCCGACATCGTCGTAGGTATTACTACTCTTTACGGCATTCGAGTTTGAACCCTTTTCAATACTGGTGCATCTCTCTCTTTCATTACGCATTCTTTCATTTGAGACCATAGTTTATTGATTGGAAAATTGGGCTCTGTCCTTTAGGTGCAAATATTCGGAGATTCTATCTTGGTAGAGGAGTATTGTCAGTCGTGTCCGGTACGGTTGGGTGACCGTGTATTCTTGGTGAATCTAGCATTGATGCCTCTTAAGGAGTTTGATGTGGTGCTTGGAATGGACTGCCTCACCAAGCATCACGCCACTATTGATTGCAAGCAGCGGACGATGACTTTCAGCATACCAGGCCAAGCGGACTTCGTCTATGTTGCATGTAAGAGTACCTTCTTCACTACGACCATTTATGCATCTCAAGCCAAGCAGATGATGATCGGTGGGTGCGTGGCTTACCTGGTTTCGGTAGACTATGTGCACCGAGCGCACTAGCTTTATCAGAGATTTTGATAGCACGGGAGTTTTCCGATGTCCTCCCAAACGAGCTATCTAGAATGCCTCCAGATCGATAGATCGAGTTTGTTGTGGACTTAACTCCTGGCACGGTGTCACGCCCCATCCCCAGCGGAAGCTTGCCCAGTGCGTGCCCAGACCCGCCATATACTAAGAACATATAAGACGTCTACAATAACAAGATAAAATAAATAAGAATAGAACAACATCTAACATGATATCAGAGCATGATACATAATCCACCCACTAAAGACAAGTATAGGAAAGTAAATAACTGCAACAATAATCCTCAAAATCCAAACATCAAGTAATCCACATGAATAAAAGCTAAATACAAAAATGGTGGTCTCTATACATTGAGTACAAAACATTCCTCTCCAACAAAAACAAAAGAAGAGATAACCACCTAGCAGAAACTCCAAGCTAGTCTAGCTAGACGCGACCCCCTTGCCGCGGTCCCTAGCCTCTCCCGGCGCGGATGGCTCTGTAAACAAAAACATCAACAAAATGGGAATGAGAACTATTAGTCAATAATTCCCAGTGGGTAAGCCGCCGATATCAGCGAATTACACCACTAGGTCACCGAGGCATAAGTAGTATGCAAGCATACTTAAAAGATAACATAATTATTGAGCAAATAATAATCTACTAAGCTACTATGCCTCCGATTTAACATGATGTTTAACATATAATACGGCTATTCTATCATGAATGAGCATGTCCAACAAGCCCAACTAACATACACTATCTAGTAGCAATGGTCACATTATACTTTTAAATGTTATTGTTCAATTCAACTAGGACCTACACAAGTGTAGTCCGGCTTGCACCGCCTAATGGCCCCGTGGTAGTCAACAATCCCCCTCTAGGAATGAACCTTCCCCACGGTGATCCATATATATATCTATGTGCATGGCTTATCGATCTCGCTCCCATGCACGCGATGCGGGGATCTAACCAAATCTTACACATCCCCCTTGTCGTTGAGCAGGAGCTGCGGGACAGAGTGGAGAAAGCCGTCGAAAGAGATTTCAAAGATGAGCTAACGAGGGTGAGGAAGGAGATTGTGGATTTCCATAGGGAGATGGTCTTCCTAGAGAACTACAGCACCTTCAATTACACCGGTACGTAATGCAGCTTTAATTTTTTCCTAGTCCCCCCCTGTCAAGTCACCTAACCCTCTCCTCCGCACGTCCCCCACTCTCAAGTCAAGATATGACTGCTGATACCTCCTTAGGATTACAGAGCAACAGAGTAGTCCCAACTTAAATGCTTCTTACTCACTCTGCATCACACTAATCATATGCTTGTCTTGTCAAACTCATTTTCCTCCCAATATCTATTTATCTTTTATTCCACTCTTGATTTTACTGTGACGTGCTCTTTCCATTTTCGTTTTTCTCAAGTCAACATAGATTCTTAGAGCAGTTTAGCTTTGTAAAGAAATTTTAGCTGCATCTACTATGCACAATTATTGCATCTCAAGTATTTTACTTTGACAAGCTTTTTGCCGCGAAAAGAGGGGGGAAAATAAAAATAAAAGCATATACGACGAGTATTTTTTTCTTCGTTCTGGAGATTCACTTATCATCCCAATGTGGAATGGGTTGTCCTATAAATAGTGTGACAATTTTTGGTTTCTAAAAGCACACTCCACGCTTATAGCACTACTCATTGGTTTACAGAATCCGTTCTCCGCGCGTCACTACTCGTTTGACTATTAGGTCTTAATCTCAGTGCTATAAAAGAGTGCCATTCTGGAATGTTTTATCGAATAATATTGTTTAACAAGACGGCCAGAATAAAAAATGTCACCAGAGTCAGATACGATAATTTCTTTATTGCCCGATTGTAAGTGTTTGTACTGCAACAGTTTTTATGCTAACGTGCTTATTTTTATTGTTATTATTGTTATTATTTATTTACCTATATTAAATAGTTTTATTTATGTAGTAAAATAATTTAAAAAATCTTGAGCTTTGGATACAGTATCTTTTGTGAGATATGGATCCCGATGATCTAAAAGGTAAGTAACACCTAGAGGGGGGTGAATAGGTGTAAACAACGGCAAACTCAAAAATCTCGATGCGAATAAAATAAAATAGCGGAAAAGAAAACAGCACACCGAGAATTTAACGTGGGAAAACTCCAAATCGGAGTGAAAAACCCACGGGACCAACCACGCAAAGAAAATCCACTAAGAAAACATGAGTACAAGTGATTTTGACCAAAACTCACGACTCAATTTACCGATTTCCCGTAGATGACGATCTTCGCCGGTCCTCGATCGATAGGAATCCTCCAATCGACCTTGCCGCAACTCCTTGCAGCGTCAACGCCTCAATTCCTCGAAGCGTTCACCGAATCCTCAGCTTCACGCGAGATCCACGCGCCGAACCTCCTTCCGGAGCTTGTAGAATAGAAGATTTGTGATGATTTAACCTTTGAATACCATAAGCTATGAGGGTTCACCTTTAATCAAACATCTACTTGATTCTNGCCACATAGCCGCGCTCACGCTCCGCCTCCTCAGCCGCCATCACGGGCGTAGGAGAACTCGAACTCGTCGGAGGAATATCCACCGGTGGGGGTTGCGCCGCCACCGGAACCGATACGCCACCCACACCCTCGGCCGCATCAGGGGGGCGAACCGAAGGCGCAGGCGGACCGTGGCCTAATCCTGCCGCCGCAGCCGCCGCCGCAGCCTGCTGCTCCAATAGCTCCTGGAGCCTATCGAATCGTCCCGTGAGCGCCGCAACCTGCGCTCTCAACTCCTGCACCTCAGTAGGCCCAGCTGGCCCTGGTGCCACTGGAGGCACGGCTGTCTCGGGCACCTCTCGAGGTGGTGCCGAAGCGGTCCTACGCACATAGCGTCTCTTTGGCGCCATTAGCTCCTGAAACGCAAACAACTGGTTAATTACTTAACCCAACACGTCATCGAAATTGCAAAACATAAGCGATTAAATAACATCAATCAGGCGGTAGCTTGCAAGTGTCTTAGTTCTCGACCTTCGGCATCGTGTTGTCGGCCGCCAACACAATCACCTTAAGCCAAAAACTAATACCACTTGGATCATCTCTAGCCATAACTAGAGTCTCAACACTAACTCCAAACCCAATCAATTAGCTTCCGCCGCGTCACAGGTTCACGTCGCACTCACGCACCTATAACCTTAAGGCTCACCATCCTAGAGTCTCCTAGGTCATCCTAGACTCTCTCTTTTGCTTGCTCTTAACTCGCTCTGATACCACAACTGTCACGCCCCGCCCCGAGACCGCTACCAATTGGTAGCGGTCTCGGGGGTAGCGGTCTCGGGGCGGGGCGTGACAGTTTCTGCTTAAATATTGCCCATTCTTTTAACATAGGCGTTTCATAAGGGATTACGGGCTCGGCGGAACATCCAAATATTGGAGGTGAGCGTATTAAAGAAAGCCCTCTAAACACACCTAAAGTTTTATCATCTGGATGAATTAATGGTTCGCTCGTTTTCCCCATGATCTAGAAAGAGAAAAGGATTACAATATGAATGAGTAAAATTTATGATCCAATACAAGACGTTCCCTAAAAAAAAAATCGAGTTTTTAGTGTTGAATTTGGATGTGTCATAATCAATTACTTTATATGTGGATTGGGTACATCTTATACAGGTTCTAAACATATATGTATATATATACATATATATATACATACACATATATATACATATATATCTACATACACATATATATACATATATATCTACATACACATATATATACATATATATATACACATACACACACACACACACACACACACACACACACACACACACATGTTAAGGATTTTATAGGTTGGCGAATTTCGTAAAGTTGTTTGGAGTCTTGAAGAGTTAATCGCAGAAGTTTTAAAGAAGAGATTCAAATTGGAGAACGAAGATTCATTCGGAGAGCACGACACCTAAGGTATAAAGAAAAGATCATTTGTGGTGAAAGTACCTAATTAGAATAAGTTCAGAAGGCTTAGATTGCTTTAAAATAATTTTTCTGAACTTTCATGTGTTCTGGGACCGGTCCCTGAAATGGAGAGACCGGTTCTCCTAAGGTCCTCACTGCGTGAACCGTGATGCAACCGGTCCCCTGTGATGAGAGACCGGTTCCCGAACCATGGTGGTTCTGTCGCGCAGCGAGGGACCGGTCTCAAGTTTGAGAGACCGGTTCCCGAACGT
>NC_033630.1:6899149-6902804 GCF_001540865.1 Ananas comosus | reverse complement strand
GAGGACTTTACAAATGTCCTTTCATTGATCCGACCCAAACTGTGCTCGTATGATGTACACCGAACATCCACTTCACGAAGTCGCAAAATCCTCATAATTATCAAAGGAAATGGTAACCTCTCATTTTGCCCAGAGGTTTTGATGTCTTTCGCCATCCGCCGCCAGATCAGAAACGGAATATTCATGTTAATGTTTTTCGCACTCACAATATCAGGCCGTCCCAAGAGATACATATACAGAATACGATCCCACCTCAAAATTTTCGTGTTTGCGAGAGGCATGATGTTGTAGCAAACCACGAAGTTCAGAAACCTGTACTCCATTTTGAAATCTTTGGACATAACCATAATGCCGTTTGATTCAGTACCCGGCATGCAAATAGCGTTCACGACATGATTCCAATCGCGAAGTGAGTCAAACCCGGCCTGCAGATACTCCACTCCGTCAGTCCTTGCTTCCATCTCTAGCACCGAAGCTATTGTCTCAGGAGTGATGGATAACTCAACACCACGTACAGAAGTCTTAAATACGTACGGGCCGCCGTCGGAGTCACTCAGGTGACCTGCTCGCATATAAAATTCTCTGATCAACTCCAAACAAAAATCGGTTTGTTCCGGAAAATCACAAATCTGATGAAGATTCCCCTGTTCAAATAAATCCTGAAATCCGGGCACACAACTAATGATACTGGCCACCCCAACATCTCGCTCACCAATGCAGTGTTTCGACAAGTATATTGACCGTCGATTAGATGGAATGTCCTGTAGACTGTGACGAGGTGGCTCAGAGCCCGGTTCTCGAATTTCAACACCCCCGGACTTACGACGATCGGAACGCTCAGTCGCCTTTCCTTTGCCTTTATCCATGGCTTTTCCTTTTCCCTTGCCTTTCCCAGTATCCTTATCCTTAGCTAATTCCTCGGGAACAAAAGCCTCCCAATCCGGTTCATCCTCCTCAGAATCGTCCCCAGGAGCATATTCGCTCTCTTCATCATCCCGTTGATACTCAACCGGTCGTTTAGCTTTGGAGCGCTGTCATTTGCTTCCACGACCACCGCCAGCCATAAGAACCACAAGAATAAGTAGCCACGAGTACATTTTCGAAGAAACCCCTGTTAAACACAACGATTTATACATATTGAACACAAGAACAATCGATTTGTGATTCCAAAAAAAAACTTTAGCAAATTGATATGTAATATGCTAGATAATCCTAGGGCCACATAACCATGAAAATCATAGACAAATTAAGCATCAAAAATAAAAAAAAAAATTTCGAAAAATTGGAAAAATAAGGTTTTGATGAAGAAAACATAGCAAAAACAACCAAACAATTGTATCAAAGTATGAAATAAGGCATGAAAATGCTGACTAACATGTCCAGAGGGAAGATCAGGGCAAAAAGGAAGAGATTTAACAACATAATGAGATCAAATCCTCAAAAAANAGATCAGAAATGGAATATTCATGTTAATGTTTTTCGCACTCACAATATCGGGCCGTCCCAAGAGATACATATACAGAATACGATCCCATCTCAAAATTTTCGTGTTTGCGAGAGGCATGATGTTGTAGCAAACCACGAAGTTCAGAAACCTGTACTCCATCTTGAAATCTTTGGACATAACCATAATGCCGTTTGATTCAGTACCCGGCATGCAAATAGTGTTCACGACACGGTTCCAATCGCGAAGTGAGTCGAACCCGGCCTGCAGATACTCCACTCCGTCAGTCCTAGCTTCCATCTCTAGCACCGAAGCTATTGTCGCAGGAGTGATGGATAACTCAACACCACGTACGGAAGTCTTAAATACGTACGGGCCGCCGTCGGAGTCACTCAGGTGACCTGCTCGCATATAAAATTCTCTGATCAATTCCAAACAAAAACCGGTTTGTTCTGGAAAATCACAAATCTGATGAAGATTCCCCTGTTCAAATAAATTCTGGAAACCCGGCACACAACTAATGATACTGGCCACCCCAACATCTCTCTCACCAATGCAGTGTTTCGACGAGTACATTGACCGTCGATTAAATAGAACATCCTGTAGATTGTGACGTGGTGGCTCAGAGCCCGGTTCTCGAATTTCAACACCCCCGGACTTACGACGACCGGGACGCTCAGTCGCCTTTCCTTTGCCTTTATCCACGGCTTTTCCTTTTCCCTTGCCTTTCCCAGTATCCTTATCCTTAGCTAATACCTCGGGAACAAAGGCCTCCCAATCCGGTTCATCCTCCTCAGAGTCGTCGCCAGGAGCATATTCGCTCTCTTCATCTTCCGGTTGACACTCAACCGGTCGTTTAGCTTTGGAGCGCTGTCGTTTGCTTCCACGACCACCGCCAGCCATAAGAACCACAAGAACAAGTAGCCACGAGTACATTTTCAAAGAAACCCCTGTTAAACACAATGATTATACATATTGAACACAAGAACAATCGATTTGTGATTCCAAAAACTTTAGCAAATTGATATGTAATATGCTAGATAATCCTAGGGCCACATAACCATGAAAATCATGGACAAATCAAGCATCAAAAATAAAAAAAACACATTTTTCAAAAAATTGGAAAAAATAAGGTTTTGATGAAGATAACATAGCAAAAACAACCAAACAATTGTATCAAAGTATGAAATAAGGCATGAAAATGCTGACTAACATGTCCAGAGGGAAGATCAGGGCAAAAAGGAAGAGATTTAACAACATAATGAGATCAAATCCTCAAAAACTNAGACTCCAAACAACTTTACGAAATTCGCCAACCTATAAAATCCTTAACAATCTCCCCCTTTGGCGATTTCGTGACAAAATATACTACAAAGTTCGTATACAACCAATAAGTCATAAAAAGAAGATCATCGCAATCACAAAACGATAATCTCCTGCATGATCAATCCAATAAACGAAATTTACACTTTTACATCCTTAATACAAACTCTATGACTTAGACATGGAGTCTTGAAGTCTTGAATTATTCATGCAAAAACATTCTCAAAGCATAATCAAGATTCAAGTATCAAGATCAAACAAACTATCCATAATTCATAGTTCATAGTCACAAACACCTAAAGCACTAAGTCAAACACCTAAAGCACCAAGTAAACAAAGTTCATCTTAGCTATACATCATCATCATCAAGATCAAGAATAATGCATCATCATCATCATTAAGACCATCGCCATCTGCCCCTTTTTGTCAGAAAGCGCCAAAACGACAAAAGGAGAAACCCGGTAACTCCTAGTCAGAATCATCCCCTGGAGGTAAATCTGCCCGATAACATCCTAATTTGTCAAAAATCATATTCAATAAGCGCTTCATCTTGCTCACATCCTTACGAATCGCAGCTTGTTCTGCAGACAACTTCTGAAGCTCCTCAGATAGACGTTGCTGCTCACGATACACCGAGGAAACGGAGATATCTTCCTCAGAAATGTCCATAGAAGGACGGGAAGAAGTAGCAGTAGCAGGAGGTGGAGCTGCAGGAGGGAAAGAAGCACGCTGAGACGGTGTACGAAGCTGCACCGAGGACTTCACAAATGTCCGTTCATTTATCCGACCCAAACTGTGCTCGTATGATGTACAACGAACATCCACTTCACGAAGTCGCAGAATCCTCATGATTATCAAAGGAAATGGTAACCTCTCATTTTGCCCAGA
>NC_033630.1:6895314-6897664 GCF_001540865.1 Ananas comosus | reverse complement strand
CGAGCTCTTGCAAGCTCGATAGGTGAACTCAACCTGACCCGGCTCTCGAAATGTGATAACACGAGTCGGGCAATCGATCGATACATAGTACTTCGAGAGCCAATCCATGCCCAAGATAACGTCGAACTCCTTCAACCTTTGGAGCACCAACAAGTCGATCGGCATAACCCAGTCATTCACTTGCACTGGACATGCCAAACATCGCTCCCTAACCATAAAGGATCGCCCGGGGCCCTCAACATGCCACACGTGCTCCCCAAGACAATACCCGATATCGTGTGCTTGTGCGAAGGATCGACTAATAAAAGAGTGTGATGCGCCAGTATCAAACAAAACTCTAGCTCGAACACCTTTAACCAAAATTATACCTGCCACAACGTTGCGCTCGCCGGCCTACGAAGGCTCCTCAACATGCACGGGTGCATCATACATCCTCCCGCTCGGCGCAAATTGGGCAGGCTCAGGTTGGCGTGGCGCCGCCGCTCACCCAGTAGATGCCGCAGGAGTGGGCAAGCCATAGCGAGCCGGAATCGCCGGGACCGAAGCAGTCGACATAGCGGGCGAAGCTCCTCCTTGAGGACAGTCGCGGATGACATGTCCCGCTTGCCCGCACTTGAAGCACCTCCCTCGGCGCTGCTCACAAACACCCGGCCGGTGGTCTCCGCCGCAGAAGACGCATCGCTGAGCACCACGACCATTGGGCTGAGAGCGTGGATACTTCGGGGGCCGCTTGGAGCTAGACTGACCGCCCGAACCACCGCCCTGTCTCTTCTTGCCCTTATCCTTGTCGAGCGCCTCACGGTCCTCACGGTCCTCACGCTCGCAAGCGTTCCCGTGCTCGACCCATAGGGCGCGATCTAATGCCTCCGCCAAAGTGTGAAACTTGAAGGCATGCACCAATCTGAACACTCCGGGCCGGAGTCCTCGAACAAAATAATCCGCCCGGTCCTGCTCTGTCGCCGCCACGTCCGGGACGCAGCTCAGGAGATGGGTGAACTCCCGCTCGTACTCCCGAACCGTGCGGTTGCCTTGCTTGAGCTTGCGAAAATCTTCCCGCATCTTCCTCTTGTCGCTGTCGGGGAAGTACTCAGCGAACAATAGCCTGCGGAACTCCGCCCAATCGATCGGGGGAAGCTCCGGGAGTCGGTCCTGCTTGACTCTCTTCCACCAAGTCCTGGCCCGCTTCTCGAAGCAATGAGCGGCCAAGTTCACCTTGTCCTTCTCCAAGGTGAAGATATCCTCAAATAGAGTCTCCATAGCAGTCAACCAAGACTCCACTGTCGCTGGATCCACCACCTCTCCGTCGAAAGTAGGCGGGTGAAACTTCGTGAACCTCGTGAGCGCCACGTAACCGCGCTCACGCTCCGCCTCATCAGCCGCCACCGCGGGTATAGGAGAACTCGAACTCGCCGGAGGAATATCCATCGGTGGGGGTTGCGCCACCACCGGAACCGATACACCGCCCACACCCTCGGCCATATCAGGGGCATGAACCGAAGGCGCAGGGGGACCGCGCCCTACACCTGCCGCCGCAGCCGCCGCCAGCCTGCTGCTCCAGAAGCTCCTGGATCCTATCGAACCGTCCTGTGAGCGCCGCAACCTGCGCTCGCAGCTTCTGCACCTCAGTAGGCCCAGCTGGCCCTGGCGCCACTGGAGGCACGGCTGGCCCGGGCACCTCTCGAGGTGGTGCCGGAGCGGTCCTACGCACATAGCNATGTCCCGCTTGCCCGCACTTGAAGCACCTCCCTCGGCGCTGCTCACAAACACCCGACCGGTGATCTCCGCCGCAGAAGACACATCGCTGAGCACCACGACCCTTGGACTGAGAGCGTGGATACTTCGAGGGCCGCTTGGAGCTAGACTGACCGCCCGAACCACCGCCCTGTCTCTTCTTTCCCTTATCCTTGTCGAGCGCCTCACGGTCCTCACGGTCCTCACGCTCGCAAGCGTTCCCGTGCTCGACCCACAGCGCGCGATCCAAAGCCTCCGCCAAAGAGTGAAACTTGAAGGCATGCACCAATCTGAAGACTCCGAGCCGTAGACCTCGAACAAAACAATCCGCCCGGTCCTGCTCTGTCGCCGCCACGTCCGGGACGCAGCTCAGGAGATGGGTGAACTCCCGCTCGTACTCTCGAACCGTGCAGTTGCCTTGCTTAAGTTTGCGAAAATCTTCCCGCATCTTCCTCTTGTCACTGTCGGGGAAGTACTCGGCGAACATCAGCTTGCGGAACTCCGCCCAATCGATCGGGGGAAGCTCTGGGGGTCAGTCCTGCTTGACCCTCCTCCACCAAGTCCTGGCCCGCTTCTCGAAGCAATGCGCGGCCAAGTTCACCTTGTCCTTCTCCAAGGT
>NC_033630.1:6889219-6893636 GCF_001540865.1 Ananas comosus | reverse complement strand
ATGTCCTTCATCATAGTTTTCTATAACTAGATGCCACTTGTCATAGTTTTCTAAACTAGATGCCACTCGTCATTTAGACTCATTTTCAACACTAGTTACATCATACTAGTTCTTTAATCTCATAAACATTAACCATTACATATAGGGTCTAGGTTTTCATCATGTAGTTTTCATGCATACTAGATCATGGATCAATCAACTAAACATATAGCTACTAGCATGCAAATATAAGCAATAACAATCATCTTCTAACCCTATATGCAACATGTATAAGATGCAATTAGATCAATAATAAACTTGGACATACAACGTAGCCCCGCGGCTTCGGGAAGGTCACCACCCACCTTGTGGTAGTGCCGAAAAGCAAAGAAACTCGGCGTTGAAATCCACGTGCGCCGCTTCAACACCTCGGGTCAAAACAAACCATAGAGCACCCAAAACGGCGATATCTCCGCGCTCGCTCGACGGATCGATGAACCGTCTTCGCCTACGCGTTCGGGAGCATAACAATTAGATTTCCAACCCATCAAAATAGATCAAAACTAAATATTCCCAAAAACCCCAAAAACCTCGTAGGGGCCAATATAACGAGGACTTAGCTTTCCTCGCACCCCAAACCTTTTCACGCCTCGCATCGGCGAAACCTTCAAAAACACGCGGTCACCCACCGCGAACTGCAAATCTCTACTGCGTTTATCTGAATAGCTTTTCTGGCGCGACTGCGCCGTGAGCAACCTTTTACGAGCAAGGTGGACTTTCTCTTCCGCCTCCCGCAAAACATCCGGACCTAACTCAACTCGCTCGCCTACATCACTCCAATAAATGGGAGATCGACACTTCCGCCCATAGAGAGCCTCGAGCGGTGCCATTCCCACGCTAGCATGATAACTGTTGTTGTAGGTGAACTCGGCCATCAGCAGGTGCTTACACCAACTGCCCTTGTAATCAATAACACACGCTCGCAACATAACCTCCAGAGTTTGATAGTCCTCTCAGTCCCCTCGCTGGGATGGAATCAGGCTAAACCTCGAAGACCGTGCCAAGGGCACTGTAGCTCGCTCCATAAATGTGAGGTGAACTTAGGGTCCTCGTCTGAAGCAATCGCACGGCACGCCCGGAAGCCTCATTATCCGGGGTCATAGATTCTCGAGCCAATCATCTCTCGTCCCCAAGTGCCATGGATCGTTATTGAAATCGTGTCATTCTGTCATAGCGATCCACAATCACCCAGATTGCATGCGATGGGCCACCTGGTGATGTCGAGCAGACAACGAAAAAATCCATCGAGATTCTTCCACTCAACGGGAAGGTTAACTTTGAAGTCTTCCCCGCTGAAATCGACGCGCTCGCTTTAAACCTGCTGGAAACAGCACTTCGCTTCACAAAGCGCCAATATTCCGCGCTTAAGTCCCGCCACAATAGAGCAACTTCACTCGTGGAAACATCTTGGTCCGCCTGGTGATCAGCATAAAATGACAATGATGACTCCTGCAATACAACTTGCGAGCATCCTCGTACCGCAGGCACCCTCACCGTTCTTAAACAGAAGTGCACCACAGTGGCATAGCTAACTCTCACCCTCGGCCTATCCACATATGGCTCTGCCCGCACCTTATGGAGAAACCGGGTCGCCAGCATGCAGACTTGAAATGCTTTCCAATAGGCGGTCGGACTACAAGCGCCAAAAACCTCGCCCGAACCTCGGAGCTACAACCTCAAGATAAAGCTAATTATATTATCAGTATATTCCCCTGAATAGATAATTTAAGAACGAATGCGATGTCACCGTTCACAACGAACCAAAACCGGAACAAATTTAGACTACGCAGTTGACGGCCTAAAATATAATTTGCAACAGTATTTTTCATCCAATCTTTCGAACAAAGAGAAAAGCTATTATATTTCGTTCTAAGCTATGCCTCCAAGGAAATTTGGAAGAATCGAATTGGCACGCTTCACAAAAACGCACACCGCACAACAAAAGTAAACTATCAGTTCGCCTAGAGATAAATAGTACGAGTACTTTATTCACATATCAATCGAACAAAGAGTAAAACGTAATTATATTTCCTATTGATGCCAGAGAATTAAATTTGAAACAAATTGATGTCAACTTCGTCCAAAACAAAACCAGAACAACATTAGTACCACTGCAGATTGCCCAACAGTCATAATTTGGTTGCAACGATACTTTTTCTAAATCATCGAAACAAGAGAAAGCTAATTTATGTGTCTATTATCGTATGAGAAGGTAAAATTGGAACGAACTCGATGTCATATGTTAGAAGATAACAAAACTGAGAACAAATTAAGACCAGTTCCGCACCTAACAGTATAAAGTTTGCACCGAGTACTTTGCCTCATTCATCGAACAATAGTAAAAGCCAACTAAATATGTTAAATTATGCATGAGAGTGTAAATTTAAAAAACGAATGATGCAACTTTAACTACGAACAAGAAACAAAACCAAAAACAATAGACTATCAGTTGCGCCCTATGATAATTAGTAATTTGCAACGAGTACTTTTCCATCAATCCAAACAAAGAGTAAAAGCTATTAGATTGTTCTATTATGCTCCGGATTCTTAATTTAGAACGAATCCGATGTCAACGTGACAAGACATCAAAAACCGACCATTAGACATCAGTTGCTCCTTAAAGCATAAATTTCCAACGAGTAATTTTCTCATTTACAATCGTAACAAACAGTAAAAGCTAATACATTGTTCTATATGGCCCCGAGAATGAAATTGGAAAGAATTGAAGTCAACGTTGACAGGAAAACAAAAAAGTAGTAGAACTGAAAAATCGGAACCAACATTAGACTACACAGTATTGCCCCTAACAGTAATATTGGCAACAGTACTTTTTCATCATTCATCGAACAAAGAGCAAAAGCTAATATATTGTTCTATTATTGCTCCGCACGATTGGGAGGGGTTAACTTAGAACCCCACCACGTGTCATAACCTTTACAAGAGCAAGACCCGAACAACATTTAAGACTGCTCAGCTTGCGCCCTACAAGTATACAAATTTGCACGATATCGGATTTTTTCTCATTCAATTCTTGACACAGAGAGTCAAAAGCAAATAAATGTTCTTATGCCGGGAGGGTAATTTGGAACGAATGTTGTCGTTCAAAAAACAAAAACCGCGAACAACATAACTACCAGTTGTCTTCCATAACAGATAAATTGCAACGAGTACTTTTTCTCATTAAATCGAAAAGAGTAAAAGTTAATTATATTATGCTATTATGCCGCCCCGAGATGATAATTAGAACGTAAATCGATGAATCAACGCTATCACACGAACCCAAATCGAAACACATTAAAGAGCTACTTCACAGTTGCGCCCTAAACAGTAAACTTTGCAACGAGTATTTGTTTCTCATCAAATGAAGAACAGAGTAAAAAACTTAATTATAGGGTTCGATATAGCCCTGAGAGGTTTAGGACGAATCGATGTCAACGTTGAACAAGCACAAAACACGGAACATATTAGACTCTTCAGATTGCGCCTAATCAGTATAACTACTGTTGCAACGATACTTCTATTCATTCGAAAAAAGAGTCAATCTAATTATACATCGTTCTATTATGAACTCTGAAGTGAATTTGGAACAAATATGTCACCTCACAAGAACACCAAACCGGATACAACATTAAGACTATCGTTTGTGCCCTAACGCATAAATTTGGCAACGTGTACTGTTTTCTCATTCAAATCGACGCAAAAAGATAAAACCAATAAATATGTCTATTTGCCCGAGAGTGTTAAATTGGAACGAAGATTCACGTTCACAAGATCCAAAACTGAAATTACATTACTACTCATTGCCCTATAACAGTAACAATTGCAACGAATACTGGTTCTCATCTCAAGCTCGAAAAGAGAAAGCTATATTATAATTCTTTAATGCTCAGGAGGGTAAATTTTGAATAATCAGTTGTCGACATATCACTAATATCCAAAAATCGAAGCAACATTAAGACTATCAGTTCGCCTAAAGTATAACGTGTGCAACAAGTAAGTTTACATTTCACTCGATACAAAGAGTAAGAAGACTAATACTATGTTGCTTACCACGAGATTGTAATTAGAACGAATCGATGTCAAATTCACACGAACACAAAACCGGAACAACTTAACTATCAGTAGCGCCTTAACAGAAGAATTGTGTACACGGTCTGTTTACATTCATCGACAAAGAGAAAGCATTATAATTGTTTATTATCAGCCAAGTGTAAATTTGGAAGAATCGATGTCTCTTCAAAGATCCAAAAATGGAACCACATTAGACACTTCCAGTTGCGCCTAAACGGTAAAATTGCAACGAGTATTTCTCATTCAAATTGAATAAGAGCAAAAGCTGATTAATTTTACTTTATTCCTGCGTGAGGTAAATATCGAC
>NC_033630.1:6887044-6889119 GCF_001540865.1 Ananas comosus | reverse complement strand
TCCTGCATCAAAACACAGCCCAATCCATTAAAGGAAGCATCACTATAAATCACATACCCTGCGCCAGCAGTCGGCAAGGTAAGGATCGGGGCAGTCGTCAATCTCTGCTTCAACTCTTGGAAGCTCTTTTCACACGCATCATTCCAAATGAACTTAGTGCCCTTATGCGTGAGTCTCGTGAGGGGAGTAGATAACTTCGAAAATCCCTCGACAAACCGTCGGTAGTAGCCGGCCAAACCAATGAAGCTCCGAATCTCCGTGACACTCGTCGGCCTTGGCCAATCCTTGATAGCTTCAATTTTCCTCGGGTCCACGGCTATGCCTGATCCTGAAATCACATGGCCCAAAAACGCCACCTCTCTAAGCCAAAATTCACACTTTTTCAACTTGGCATAGAGCTTCTTTTCCCGAAGCACTTGAAGTACAAGTCTCAAGTGTTCCTCGTGATCCGTGTCACTCCGGGAATACACTAGGATGTCGTCGATGAACACCACGACAAATCTATCCAGGTAAGGCTTGAAAACACGGTTCATTAGATCCATAAAAGCTGCCGGGGCATTAGTAAGCCCAAACGGCATAACCGTAAACTCATAATGTCCATACCGTGTTCTAAAAGCCGTCTTGGACACATCCCCGGGTCTGATCTTCAACTGATAATACCCCGACTGCAAGTCAATCTTGGAATATACACAAGATCCCTGGAGTTGATCAAAAAGATCGTCAATCCTCGGCAATGGATACTTGTTCTTAATCGTGACTTTATTAAGTTCACGATAGTCCACGCACAAGCGAAGTGATCCATCCTTCTTCTTCACAAACAAAACCGGTGCTCCCCACGGGGACACACTCGGTCGCACAAAACCTTTATCCAGAAGATCCTGCAACTGTGCCTTCAGCTCCTTCAACTCTGCTGGTGCCATCCTATAGGGCGCCTTTGAGATTGGGGTAGTCCCGAGAACGAGATCTACCACAAACTCAATCTCCCTATCAGGTGGTATGCCTGGAAGCTCCGCTGGGAACACATCCCCAAACTCCCGCACTACGGGGATATCCTCAATCCTTGGGGCGTCATCCTCACCCCGCAACACCACAGTAGCCAAGTAGGCTACGCAGCCTCTACTAATCAACTGCCGAGCTCGAGAAGAGCTAATTGTCATCGCAAATAGCGAACTCTGGCATCCTCGGTACACAACCTCCGCCTGCCCCGGCTCTCTAAATGTCACCGTTCGATTCTTACAATCGATGGTGGCAAAATACTTGGTCAGCCAATCCATGCCCAACACAACATCAAACTCCCTGAGTTTGTGCAAAGCTAGCAAGTCCACGGGCATGATCCAGTCTCCAATCCTAATAGGGCAACTGGGGCAAAACTCCCGAATGTCTAAAGAGTGATCGGGTACTACAACTCGGCCCGGATGTAACAAGGATACAAGTGGGATGCCATGCAGCTCGGCAAACAGCCGATCAATGAATGAATGCGATGCACCGGTATCAAACAAAGCTCTAACTCGAATACCATGAAGTAAAATGATACCTGCGACTACATTCTCGGCTGCCGCCGCCTCCTCAGTCTGGGCCGCGTACATGCGCCCGCTCGGGGCCTGTCGTGACCCCTCCGCCTGTCGCAGGACTGGCTGCCGTCCTGCCTGGTGATGCGCAGAAGATGTCCCCTGACTGGGACCGGGCGATACTGGTGCGGATGCCGAAGATGGCGCTGGCGCTGGGCCCCTCGGACAGTCCGACTGGAAGTGGCCCTCCTGGCCACACAAGAAGCACCTGCCCCTGCTGCGTGAACACTGCCGCGGGTAATGGGGACCGCCACAGATCACGCAGCGGGGGGCCTGACGACGATCGGGTCCTCCTCGCTGGGTAGACTGGCCGCGTCCTCGCGACTGGCTCCTGCTCCTGGGATGCCTCGGCGGCCTCCGTGAGTGCGTCTGGCTCGCACCCTCAACCGCGGGTCTCTTGCCCTTCCCTTTCTCCAAGCTCTCGCGACGCTCCTGCAGATCCGCCGCTCCTGCCTCCACAATCAAGGCTCGATCCACAACCTCCCGGTAGGTCTGGAGGTTGGAAGA
>NC_033630.1:6864010-6885289 GCF_001540865.1 Ananas comosus | reverse complement strand
CTCTGGCCAAGGGGGTCACTCGTCACAACTCCGTCGGACTCCGTTGGCCAGGGACCGCCCGCTCTGGCCAAGGGCTTGCGCAAGAGCATCACTCTCTGGCCAGGGCGCGTCCCTCTCTGGCCAAGGGCTTGCGACCAAAAAGCCCAAGCGTCGCTCTCTGGCCAGGGTCGACCCCTCTCTGGCCAGGGAGACCCGCTTTTGACGGGTCAAGCCCGACTACATGGCCATGTTCTAGGGCACATGGCCATGTTCCGCCGTCTAAAGCGTGTCAAACCTGACGTCCCCACAAAAACGCAAACATAGAGAAGATAAATAAGGGGGTGCGGGGAATCGACAAAGAAACTCGAACTTTGTCGTCCTCTGTTCCATTCCCTTGGGTGAGGTGGGAAGGTGAACCTAAACTAGAGGAAAAACGTACCAAAAACTACCTAAGAAGAAGAGGAAAAAGGAAAACCACGATAAGGTGGTACCAACTTCGGTTCTCGAACCTAAACCTCGATTCACCTCCTCTCTAGAACCTTGGATCTCGTAAACCTCGAACTAAACTTCGAAGATCTCTCCAATCGTTGTACTAAACTCGGAAACTAGGTACAAAAACGATTTAAAACTCAACCTTGGGATCTAAACTATGAATCCCAAATAAAAACCCCTAAAACTAAGATCCCGAAAACCCCGATCTAACTAACCAAATCTTGGAAGGATCCCGAACCTAACCTTCCCAAGATCGAGAGAAAACCTCGAAACCCTCTCTAAAGATGAGAACTCCATTTAAAACCGGGAAAAACGAGGATCCAATTACAAACTAGAATGCCAACCAGCATTACGAGAGCATAGAGAAGCGACTGGTGAAAATCCCATAGAACTCCGAGCACCTGTTGAAGCAAGCCACTTAGCTCTGGGATGCGCTGCCAAGCCACCCAAACTGGATCGGTGTGTTACTCTTTAAGAGTAAACACGAATTAATTCACGACAATTTACTTTTACGTACGTATAAGAACAATATACATAAATAACACTTAAAATCTTACGAATTTTCCGGATACAATATATACTACTTTAAAACCTGGAGATACATCATCTCTCATCGAATAATCCGGTATCAACGTAAATCGTAAGATATACTCTGCACCATAGTACGAAGATATCATATTTACTCAAGCCTAAGTACGTAAATTTGGATTCAATGAACACTGTACTTTTGACTGTTCTAACAGTAAATCTTCGATACACTTAATCTCTCGATTACAGTAGTTCGCCGTAACTCGAGCCCTGTACACTCTTGGATCACCTATCCCGGTATTTCCCTAAACCTTATGTATAACTTGTAGTTTAACGGATTCACAGTAGTTCCCCGTGATCCGCATCGTTTCCAACTTGGAAGTGTAACACTGTATTTGATCTAGAAACCCTACGATCACTGATATGGTACAATCTCTGTACTCCTAACCTATGAACTCTGAACCTGAAACGAACGAACGGTAAACACGAGTAAGCGTGTACGAACACTCCCAGCGAGGGATGTTCGGCCGTGAGGCCTCAATCGGATACGCTGGATACAAGCGAGCACGCCATAACTCTTCGGATGCCCCAGCTCACCCTGTCTGTGTAAGGTTCTCATCCCTACAACCCGATGGTGTCCGTGAATCCGCCGTGTTCGACCTGATGGAAACCATCCAGGAATTAACCTTTACCTTTAGCTATGCCACAACTCTTACCTATTAGTGATGATCTATCCAAATCATCAACTCAATGTAAATATACGAAAATCGTATCACAACCCTGTACATCGTATGAACTGTCAATGGATAAAGTAGTGTCATACGAACCAACGGTACTATCTCGAATATGTAGTACATACTTATTTCCCAACATTGGCAATTGTTAACGGTAACCAACGAAAAGGAATACTATCTCATCTACATGTTGTCAAACTGTATCCTTCCAGGGACCGGTCCCCGAGAGTAAAAACTCTCAGGACTTGTCCAAAGTTCCAGATTTCGAACTTTTCGGGTCGGGGAACATTTTACAACCCTCCACCAAGTGTGGAAAAGCTCGAAATACAACCAAACACTCGAACCTCGCAATTTGCAAAGGTCCAGTGTGTTACAAATAGAGTCAGAAGTTCGGTTATGGGTTCTGGTGCTTATCCGTGGTGGACCCACCATGGGGGTTGGCGGGCTCCCGACAGGGGGTGGGCAACCATGGAGAGCGGAGGCGCCACAGGTCTTAGGAGGTCCCACCACATAGCATGATGAACTCAGGGTCCTTGGCGTGGTGGGGTGGGGGGGGGCTGCCATGGTGGGAGGGAGGGCCGCGTAACGGGATGGTCCCAGGGGCGCCGACAGCGGTGAGCTCAGAGAGAAAAGAAAACAGGTATTCGTGGGGCCTAAGACCAAGGTGGGGCGGAGGGCCTAGAGTTCCAGGTGAGGCCGGGCGAAGCCCACAGCCAAAATAGAGGCCTGGACCAAAGTAGTGGCCCAACGAAGCTGGACCAAGACCACAGTCAGAACGAAGGCCTGGGTCGACTTGAAGCCCGGCCCGAGGTGGATCAGGGAGGGGGCTACACAGCCACGTGTGAGTCGGCCGAGGTCACATGCTGAGGTACCCGACTCAAAGAGGAGGTTCCATCTAGAGCCAATCTTAATGACAGCTGCACCCCACCCAGGAAAACATTGCGGGGGGCCCAAGGTGGATGGGAAAAATTCGAAATAAATGCTCTATCCATCGTCGGGAGATTTGATCAAAGCCCGAATGCCCAAGTTGTCGGTCAAGGTGAGTTGCAGAATCCAAGTCTCAGTCAGGGAGCAACTATTCTCGTGTAACTCCGAGTTAATGGCGAGCAATGTGCAGAAAAGCGTCGGTAGTTGCGCGAGGGGGGTGTACTGGCCTATTCTTCGCCCATCCTTGTCGACAGATAGCACGGAAAAGAAAAGATCCACTAAGGGGAGATTTGAATCGGACACGCCATCGTCCGCCGGAGAGGGGCCGGAGGGTCTCGCATGCCCCCGTTCCGGTGACCACGGCGAGGAAGAGGCAGGAATCCCAGGGGCGAAAATGGGAGAGTCGCGACGGATCGTGACTCCCAGAGGTGGCGTATCCCGCATTCTGTCGCGAATCTCGAATGAATTCCAGGAGGCGTCGGAGTCGGAGGAACCCCCAGCCGAGGATTGTCTCCCCTTGGCTGAACCAACGGAGCCGCGATCGGCGCTAGTGGCTCACGCATGGGGATCGTGCTGGTCCGTCCGCTCGATATGGGGTGGTGGCCCGCGTCCGTCATCCGCCACACGAGCCCACCTTTCAAGATGAATAAGCACAGAGATAGAGACGTCTCCGAAGGTAATCTCCAAATTCTCGGGGATGTCCGGTAGGTAGTTGACGGCAATAAGGCACCGATAACCCGAGAGATCTGCCATTCGAGTGCTGAAGTCATCCGCCAGGATGAATCGACCGAAGCTGCCCACAAGAGCTGCGACACAACGAGAGGACCAGCACTCGTATGGAAGGCTCACCAGGCGGATCCATACTTTGTAAGTAGACCTAGCAATCTCGACCTATACCCGCGGGTGCCCGCGGGTTACCCGCAAATTTGCGGGTATGGGTACCAACTTTTTCAACCTAAAAAATTACAGGTAAAACGGGTGGGCACCTATTAAACTGTGGATATTTTGGGTAACCCGCGGGTACCCACAGGTACCGGCACATATATTTTTTAATTACAAAATATATTTTCTTAATTAAAAAATATATATTTTTATTTATCCATCCTAAAAATTTTAACAATAATTTCTTATCGCGTCTTTTACATTACTAAATTTTTAAGCTCTAAGACTTTAAATATTTTTATTGTATGTTATGATATTTTTAATAATAAGTTAATGTCATATTTTTAAAACTTATATATATGTATTTTGCATTTAAAAAATATAAGAGAAAAAAAAAATTGTGGGTAACCTGCGTACCCACCTGCCTACCCACGGGTGGGTATGTGTCACGCCCCGGATTACTCGTTTCCCCGGGCTCGCTAACAGACCCGCCGTATACATAGGTATTTTTCCTATATACGAAGTAAAAAAGTAGAAATACCGGTAATCATACAATACTACAAACAGTAGTATTGAGCAGCTAGGAAACTAAACCATATATAAAAACTGTGGTTCAATGCATACATATGATCCAGGTATACGAATACTCGCTCTAGCGAGATAAGAACAACTGTATGTAAAGACCCAAAAACTACAACTACCTAACACCAACAGGTCTGCGGGCATGATCCAAGAATCTAACTGCACCGGATATGACCAACAACACTCTGCAACCTGTAAAATATGGTCGGGGATCTGCACCTCTCGTGCCTGTGACAGTAACCCTAACTCTAGACCATGCAACAATGCAAATGCTCGGCTAACAAAAGAATGCGAGGCACCGGTATCAAAAAGAGTACGAGTGCGAATGCTGGAAATCAAAATGATACGTGTCACCACTCGGTCGACTGCAGTAGAGTCCTCCACCTGAGCTGTGTAAACTCTGCCACTCGGAGCCTACTGTCGCCGCTTAGCCTGACGCGGCACAGACGATTTGTCCTCCTAGCGGAAACTCGGTGCTGCTCCAAAAGACTGTTGGGATGCCGGCTGCGTTGAAGTAGTGAATGGTGCTGGTGATGCTGCACGAGGACAAGCTGACCTCATATGCCCGGGCTAACTGCAAGTGTAGCAACGGCCCTCTCTTTGCTCGTACTATCGGGGCCAGTGTGGTCCAACGCAAATCAAACACTGCGGTGTCCTCTGAGGCTGTCCCTGCTGACGGGATCCTCTGGAACGCTAACGCCCTAAAGACCCACGACCCTAAGAGCGTGATCGTGGAGGCCTCGGCAGACGTATACTGCTCGACTGTCCTCCGTCATCTGGAAATGGGCGCTTCCTGTCCTGACTCTGGCCCACGGCCTGAGTCCTCTCCTGAATCGACGTATCACTTCTCTCTACCCAAAGAGCCTGCTCTATAGACGCATCCAAGGTCCTCAACCTCTGCGCCTGAACAAACTTGAAGATCTCGGGTCTCAAACCCTGCTCAAATAGGTATACTCGGTGCGCCTCGTCTCGAGGCACAAACGGAACATAGTTCATGAGTCGAGTAAACTCCCGAATGTACTCCTGAATTGTCCGCTCGCCCTGTTGAATCCTCTTCAGATCCTCCTTGAGCTTCTGTTTCATGCTGTTGGGAAAATACATCCCGAACAGCATTCCACAGAACTCGTCCCACTTCATCTGCAGCGGCACCATTCCATAATCTCGCCTCACCCTCCTCCACCAGGCGTGAGCGTCGCCTGCCAAACAGTGAACTCCCAGGTGTACCTACTCTCTCTCTGGAACAAATAAATTCTTGAATAGCTTCTCCAACGCACTGACCCAGCCCTCAACAACCCAGGCCTCAGTGCAACTGCCATCGAAGATCGGCGGATCAAAACGACGGAAACGAGCCAGTCTCTCTGTCATCCACTCCTGCTCGGCCTCAATCATCTGTACCGGCCCTCTAGGAGGTGCAACTGGAGCTGCGGGAATATCCACTGGCAGCGGTACAGCTGCGGCTGGTACTGCCGCTGGAGTAGTCGGAGGTGGAACCGCCTGCTCTGATGCTATCGGTACTGTACCCTGTGGCGTAGCTATCCTGTCACACAACCTCTCCAACAACTCCCCCTGTCGCCTCGTCACCTCTGTCAGAGCGGCTATCTGTGTACTCAAATCAGGGGATGCACTTGCCTCCGATCGAACACTCTGCTCCTGTCGGGCACTCTACTCCGCTTGCTCAGGCATCCCGGGAGGTGCGGTACGATCCTGTGACAACTGCGCACGCTCCCGTGTCGACGGTCTGCCTCTGCATCGATACGTAGCTGGAATGAACAAAACAGGGGTCAGATACAACAGAAATACTCTCGACCCAATCAAACGAAACTCTAGAAGGCGGCCACTGTTCTCCTCAAAATTATGTCGTCTGCAGCCAACATAATTTTCCTGGACCGAAACAGACACTCCTTCAGTCACTCACTCCACTCAAGGAGGAGTTAGAACAATGAATCATTGACTTTCGCGATAAATCACGCCCTCTCGCGTCTTGCCTTCCTAAGGTTTGCCAACTTAGGGTTCTTAGGTCCCAACGACCTACAGCTAAGCTCTGATACCAACTTAGTCTGTCACGCCCCAGATTACTCGTTTTCCTGGGCTCGCTAACAGACCCGCTGTATATATAGGTATTTTTCCTGCATACGAAGCGAAAAAGTAGAAGTACCTGTAATCATACAATACTACAAACAGTAGTATACAGCAGCTAGAAAAATAAACCATAGATAAAAACTGTGGTTCAATATATATATGTGATCCAGGTATACGAATACTCGTCTGGCGAGATAACAACAACTGTATGTAAAGACCCAAAAACTACAACTCTAGCTCTGCGACTCGACTGGAAGGGCTCTATCTCGCGACGCCCTTGCCACAATCAAGATCAGCAGCAGCAGCAGCCGAAGGCGACGGCTCTGCAAAAACAGAGGTCACAACTGGGCGTGAGAACTACTATAAAAAGAAATAGTCCTCAGTGGGTACCGCCCTCAAACTTATCGGTCCACCCACTAAGTCCACAGGAATAAGAAGGAATAGTAAGAAAGCTGAAACAAATCTAAAGCTATATGCCACTATACTATCATGGTCTAAATCTAACCATCTGTAGAATAGTGTCAACTCAGACCCAATCTCAAATAAGAACTGTAATCATACCCGTCCCTGGGACTGTGAACACACCCGTCCAGCCTGGTTGCGACTATACAGCTACCTCCACACTAACGAGTCCTTGGAGAGCAAGTCCAACCTGCACGAACGTCACAGCAACGCAAAAGCACAATGCCCGTCTCCGGAGTGGCACTCGTGGGATCTACCCAATCGAGTATGCAGCGTATGTCTGTTGACCTCAATCAGGCTCTAACAAGCAAAAGTCAAGTAGCTAGGGCCAAAACAGGTCTAGAAACAAAACCCACGTGCCCTCGGCACAATCTGAGACCAAAAACAAAAATCTGGGTCCACCTCCACCCCGACGGTACCCGACAACTCGAAACAGCCTAAACTCTACTGTAAAAATAAGCTCGACATCCAAGCATGAGCGTAAATGCATTCTAAACTACTCCGGGTATCCACCGCGTTGAAACAGCGGTGATACAATCAAACCACGGCTCCTAGAGCTAAATCAGGTAGTAAAAGCATATGACAGGTCGAATCGCTTGTTTTCTCTAAGACAAGTTCTAAGTCTAACATGTATATTCATCTAATTAATAATCATGCTCTCAATTCAGATTTCATACATGCTACAATCAATGAATTTGAGCTACAACATGATATACAAGAACCAAAATCATACATGTCGACTACACAAGCACTTAGGAACGATATCGATGAAACACCCACCTCTAGAGCTAAACCCTGGCAGCAAAGAGGGGTCTCGAACCAATGCTAATCCCTGCTGGATCAACCGAAATCCTCCAAGACCAGCAATAAAGCTATCTCCAAGCTCTACACATTGAAATCCATCAATCAACACTAATTCAGCACTTAAGCTTAATTTAATCAAATTGCGAAGCTAATTTTACCTTCTAAACTCCAAATCCATTGAGGTAAAGTTCCAAAAGTAGTGTGCTATGCTGGACGATCAAGCTCAGATCCAAAATTCAGCTTCTTCAAAGAATTGCATCAACAAAACCCTATAAATTTACAATTCTGCCCAAAAACACCAGCAGCAAAGGAGAACGGAAAATCGACGAAGCTAACCTCTGCCTAAATCTGCAAATCTGAGCTTCGTGGCTTCCTCTGGAAGTCTAGAATCCAGCAAACTAAGTTTCACCGCAATCCGACCTTCCTACGCCGCACACGAGCCAAAACATCAAAGGTCGTTGCTGGAAAACTACAGAATCAACACTCCTCAAGCTGAATTTGTGGACTTTTGATGCAATTTGAGTGAACTGAAGGGGTTAGGATGCTAAAGTGGACTTCTCTGTGAAGAAGGGAGGAAAAAAGCAGCAAGGGGGCGCACTTTACCTATTTATAGGGTGATGGTGCGGTCCAAAAAGCCTCAGGAACAATTGCTGCAAAGCTTGTACCCCTGCAGAAATCCCCACTTTCGGGCGCCCAAAACTCTTCTCTGGGCGTTCGAAACCTCCAGACCACACACTTGCTCACCTTCGGGTCCTCCGCCCGCGGTGTGCTGCGCCCATAATCGGCTCTGGCGGACCTCACCTATCACCAGCTACGTGTCAGCGCAAGCGATACTTCCAAAGTGGATTTTCGGACCCACATCCGGGCGCCCGAAACATGGATCCGAATTGGCTTCCAGTTTGGTTCAATTCTGCACTCAACTTCTGTGCGACCCAAGGCCAGTTCTGGGCGCCCGAATCTGACATAACTCCAGTTTTGCTTATTTGAGTGCGCAAAGTCCATTTCCGCATCCATTTCGTGAAGAAACGACTCCGACTCAGTCCGGCACTCTCCAGAAGTGTCGACCAGTCACAATACTGAAGCAAATCCTATCCAAAGCTCAGAAACACTACATCCTCTCCCACTATAAAAAGTTTCGTCCACAAAACTGAAACATACCTCAATCCTGAGCCTCAAATAGGTAGGGATAAGACTCTCATCACCGTCTCCGGCTCCCAAGTCGCCTCCCGCTCCTCGTGATTACTCCACTGTACCTTTACAAAGGGTATGACCCGGTTGCGCAATGCCCTCGACTCACGAGCTAGTATCCGCACCGGTCGCTCCTCGTATCTCAGGTCCTTGCCAATCTCTAGTGGAGTGAAGTCAATCACGTGGGAGCGGTCAAACACATATTTCCTCAAAGCCGAGACGTGGAAAACATCGTGAATGCCGGCTAGTCGTGGAGGTAGTGTAATTCTGTAAGCAATTGGCCCGACTCGCTCCAATATCTCAAAATGGCCTACAAAACGTGGACTGAGCTTTCCACGTACTCCAAATCTGCGAATCCCTCTGGACGGCGAGACTTTAAGGAACACATGATCTCCCACCTGGAACTCCAAGTCTCGTCTCCGGGTATCAGCATAGCTCCTCTGCCGACTCTGGGCTGCTAAAATGTGCCGTCGCACCACTTTCACCTTTTTCTCAGCCTCAACCAGAATCTCAGGCCCAAACGCCTTCCTCTCACCCACATCACTCCAAAACAAAGGGGATCGACACCTGCGTCCATACAACGCCTCAAACGGAGCCATCTGGATGCTCGCTTGATAGCTGTTGTTGTACGCAAACTAAGCCAGTCTCAAATGTCGATACCACTCTCCTCCAAAGTTCAGGACACATGCCCTCAGCATATCCTCAAGAGTCTGAATGGTCCGCTCTGACTGACCATCTGTCTGTGGGTGAAACGCTGTGCTGAACTGCAACTGTGTACCCAAGACAGTCTGAAGACTCCTCCAAAAGTGTGAAACAAATCTCGGATCTCTGTCTGATACTATCGTAGTGGGCATGCCATGCAACCTCACTATCTTATCCAGATATAGCTGAGCGAGTCTCTCCATCGACCAGATGGTCTGTACTGGTAAGAAGTGAGCAGACTTAGTCAGTCTGTCCACTATCACCCAAATAGCATCGAAACCACCCTGTGCTCTGGGCAATCCGACGACAAAGTCCATCGTGATCTGCTCTCACTTCCACTCGGGCATTGGCAGACTCTGAAGCTTGCCAGCAAGTACCTGATGCACGGCCTTTACCTGTTGACAAGTCAGACACTAAGCCACAAATCTACCAATGTCCCTCTTCATTCCATTCCATCAAAACTAGGCTTTTAAATCTTTATACATTTTAGTTCCATCGGGGTGAACCGTATAAGGTGAACAGTGAGCCTCTCTCAAAATGTCCTATCGGATTTTTGAATTCATAGGCACACATAATCGGTCCCTGTACAGCAGTACTCCTGAACTGTCCACGGCAAAGCCCTCTGCCTGTCCCCTCTCAAGCTGCTCTCGAATCCTCGACAAGTGTGGATCTCCATTCTGTTTCTCTCGGATCTTATCCAACAGAGTGGGCTGCAAGATCATAGACATAAGTCTCGCAGTAGATCCATGGGACACTACCTCAAGTCTCAACCGCTATAGCTCCTCAAGCAACGGCCTCTGCTGTGTAATCGTCAGGCTCAAGCTCTGCACTGCCTTCCAACTCAACGCATCTGCTACCACGTTCGCCTTGCCGGGATGATACTGAATACTAATGTCATAGTCCTTCAGTAACTCCAACCACCGGCGTTGCCTTAGGTTCAACTCTCTCTGGATGAACAGATACTTGAGACTTTTGTGATCGGTGAAAACCTCGCAGTGCTCGCTATACAAGTAATGCCGCCACAACTTCAAAGCAAAAACTACCGCGGCCAACTCCAAATCATGCGTAGGGTAATTCATCTCGTAATCCTTTAATTGCCGTGAAGTATAAGCAATTACCCTACCATGCTGCATCGACACATAGTCCAATCCACTGTGTGATGCATCTCTGTAAATCACAAATCCTTCCCCCATCACTAGAAGGGCAAGGATAGGAGCCGATGTCAACCTCTGTCTCAACTCATCGAACCTCCTCTGACAATCCTCACTCCAGATGAACTTAATTCCTTTACGAGTCAATCGAGTAAGGGGTGTGGAAAGCTTCGCTAAGCTTTCCACAAACCGACGGTAATAACCCGCAAGTCCAAGGAACCCGCGAGTCGAAGAAAACTCGGTCTGAGCCAATCCCGAATAGTATCAATCTTCTTCGGGTCCACTGCCACTCAAACCGCAGATATCACGTGGCCCAAGAAGGTAACCTCCCGCAACTAGAACTCGCACTTCTTTAACTTGGCATACAACTTCTTTTTTCGCAGAAGCTGTAGCACAGTCCTCAAGTGCTCCTCATGCTCGGCATCGCTCCAGGAGTATATCAGAATATCATCAATGAAGACTACCATAAACCTATCCAAGAACGGCTTGATCACTCTGTTCATCAAACCCATGAATGTGGCATGGGCATTCGTGAATTCAAAAGGTATCACCGTAAACTCATAATGCCGGTACCGAGTCTGAAAAGCCGTCTTAGGAACATCCTCGGCCCTCACCCTCAACTGGTGGTAACCTGACTGGAGGTCAATCTTCGAGAAGACACAAGATCCTTGCAGCTGATCAAACAAATCGTCAATACGCGGCAAAAGAAACTTGTTCTTGATGGACACTTTATTCAGCTCCTGGTAATCTACGCACAACCTGAGCGAACCATCTTTCTTCTTCACAAATAACACTGGCGCTCTCCAAGGCGACACACTAGGTCTTACATACCCTTTATCCATCAAATCCTGAAGCTGCGCCTTTAGCTCTCTCAGCTCCGCCGGTGCCATCCTGTAAGGTACCTTCGAGATTGGTGCAGTTCCAGGAACTACATCAATCACAAACTCTATCTCCCTCTCCGGCGGCATCGTAGTCAACTCAGGGGGAAACATATCCGAAAACTCGCGGACTATAGGAATATCCTCGAGTCCCGGCGCCGCCGTAGGCACCTTTGTAACAGTCGCCAGAAAAGCAACGCATCCTTTACTCATCAGCTGTTGAACCCTCGCCGAAGATATCCAAGTGGCAAAGAAAGTACTCCTGCAGCCTCTGAAAGTGAACTCCTCCTGGCCTGGCTCACGAAACACCACTGTCCTCGCTCCACAGTCGATAGTAGCATAGTACCGCGCGAGCCAATCCATACCAAGCACTACGTCAAAGTCCTGAAGCTGCCCTAACACCAACAGGTCTGCGAGCATGATCCAAGAATCTAACTGCATCGAATATGACCAGCAACATTCTGCAACCTGTAAAACATGGTCGGGGATCTGCACCTCTCGTGCTTGTGACAGTGACCCTAACTCTAGACCATGCAACAATGTAAATACTCGGCTAACAAAAAAATGCGAGGCACCGGTATCAAAAAGAGTACGAGTGCGAATGTTGGAAATCAAAATGATACCTGCCACCACTCGGTCGGCTGCTGTAGAGTCCTCTACCTGAGCTGCGTAAACTCTGCTACTCGGAGCCTCCTGTCGCCGCTCAGCCGGATGCTGCACAGACGATCTGTCCTCCTAGCGAAAACTCGGTGCTGCTCCAAAGGACTGCTGGGATGCCGGCTGCGCTGAAGCAGTGGATGGTGTTGGTGATGCTGCACGAGGACAAGTTGACCTCATATGCCCGGGTTGACCGCAAGTGTAGCAACGGCCCTCTCTCTGCTCGCACTGCCGAGGCCAGTGTGGTCCCACGCAGATCACACACTGCGGTGTCCTCTGAGTCTGTCTCTGCTGACGGGATACCCTGGAATGCTGACGCCCCGAAGACCCACGACCCTAAGAGCGTGATCGTGGAGGCCTCGGCGGACGTCTGCTGCTCGACTGTCCTCCGTCATCTGGAAAGGGGCGCTTCCTGTCCTGACTCTGCCCCACGGCCTGAGTCCTCTCCTGAATCGACGTATCACCTCTCTCTACCCAAAGAGCCTGCTCCATAGACGCTTCCGAGGTCCTCAACCTCTGCGCCTGAACAAACCTGAGGATTCGGGTCTCAAACCCTGCTCAAATAGGTATACTCGGTGCGCCTCGTCTTGAGCCACAAATAGAACACAGTTCAGGAGTCGAGTAAACTCCCGAATGTACTCCTGAACTGTCCGCTCGCCCTGTTGAATCCTCTTCAGATCCTCCTCGAGCTTCTGTTTCACGCTGTTGGGAAAATACATCCCGAACAGCATTCCACAGAACTCGTCCCACTTCATCTGCAGCGGCACCATTCCATAATCTCGCCTCACCATCCTCCACCAGGCGTGAGCGTCGCCTGCCAAACAGTGAACTCCCAGGTGTACCTGCTCTCTCTCTGGAACAAATAAATCCTCGAATAGCTTCTCCAACGCACTGACCCAGTCCTCAACAACCCAGGCCTCAGTGCAACTGCCATCGAAGGTCGGCGGATCAAAATGACAGAAATGAGCCAGTCTCTTTGTAATCCGCTCCTGCTCGTCCTCAGTCATCTGTACCGGCCTTATCGGAGGCGCAATTGGCGCTGCGGGAATAACCACTGGCAGGGGTACAATTGCGGCTGGTACTGTCGCTGGAGTAGTCGGAGGTGGAACCGCCTGCTCTGATGCTCTCGGTACTGTACCTTGTGGCGGAGCTACCTTCTCACATAACCTCTCCAACAACTCCCCCGCCGCCTCGTCATATCTGTCAGGGCGGCTATCTGTGCACTCAAATCAAGGGATGCACTTGCCTCCGGTCAAAAACTCTGCTCCTGCCGGGCACTCTGCTCCGCCTGCTCAGGCATCCCGGGAGGTGCGGTACGATCCTGTGACAACTGCGCACGCTCCCGTGTCAATGGTCTGCCTCTGCGTCGATACGTAGCTGGAACGAACAAAACAGGGGTCAGATACAACAGAAACACTCTCGACCCAATCAAACGAAAGTCTAGAACTGTTTCTCCTCAAAATTATGTCATCTGCAGCCAACATAATTTTCCAGGCCAAAACAGGAACTCCTCCAATCACTCACTCCACTAAAGGAGGAGTTAGAACAACGAATCATTGACTTTCGCGATAAATCACGCCTTTCGCGCCTTGCCTTCCTAAGGTTTGCCAACTTAGGGTTCCTAGGTCCCAACGACCTACAGTTAAGCTCTGATACCAACTTAGTCTATCACGCCCCGGATTACTCGTTTCTCTGGGCTCATTAACAGACTCGCCGTATATATAGGTATTTTTCCTGTATACGAATCGAAAAAGTAGAAGTACCTGTAATCATACAATACTACAAACAGTAGTATAGAGCAGCTAGAAAAATAAACCATATATAAAAATTGTGGTTTAATACATACATGTGATCCGGGTATATGAATACTCGCTCTGACGAGATAACAACAACTGTATGTAAAGACCCAAAAACTACAACTACCTGTAGCTGGTGCTCTTCTAGCTCTGCGACTCGACTGGAAGGGCTCTATCTCCGACGCCCTTGCCACGATCAAGATCAGCAGCAGCAACAGCCGAAGGCGACGGCTCTGCAAAAACAGAGGTAACAACTGGGCGTGAGAACTACTATAAAATAAAGTAGTCCTCAGTAGGTACCGCCCTCAAACTCATCGGTCCACCCACTAAGTCCACAGGGATAAGCAGGAATAGTAAAAGAAAGCTGAAACAAATCTACACCTATATGCCACTATACTATCATGCTCTAAATCTAACCATCTGTAGAACAGTGTCAACCAGACCCAATCTCAAATAAGGGTTGTAATCATACCCGTTTCTGGAACTGTGAACACACCCGTCCCGCCTGGTTGCGACTATACAGCTACCTTCACACTAACAATTCATGGAGAGCAAGTCCAACCTGCACGAACGACACCAACGCAAAAGTACAGCGCTCGTCTCCGGAGTGGCACTCGTAGGAGCTATCCAACCGAGTATGCAGCGTATCTCTATCGAGCTCAATCAGGCTCTAACAAGCCAAAGTCAAGTAGCTAGGGTCAAAACAGGTCTAGAAATCAAACCCACGTGCCCTCGGCACAATCTGAGACCAAAAATAGAAATCTGGGTCTACCGTCCACCCCGACGGCACCCGACAACCCAAAACAGCCTAGACTCTACTGTAAAAGTAAGCTCGGCATTCCAGCACGGATGTAAATGCATTCTAAACTACCCCGGATATCCACCGCGCTGAAACAGCGGTGATACAATCAAACCACGACTCCTAGAGCTAAATCAGGTAGTAGAATCATATGACAGGTCGAATCGCTGGTTTTCTCCTATGTCAAGTTCCAAGTCCAACATGTATATTCATCTAATTAATAATCATGCTCCCAATTCAGATTTCATACATGCTACAATCAGTGAATTTGAGTTACAACATGATATACAAGAACCGAAATCATACATGTCGACTACACAAGCACTTAGGAGTGAAACCGATGAAACACCCACCTCTAAAGCTAAACCCTGGCAGCAAAGAGGGGTCTCGAACCAATGCTAATCCCTGCTGGATCAACCAAAATCCTCCAAAATCAGCAATCAAGCTATCTCCAAGCTCTACACATTGAAACCATAAATCAGCACTAATTCAGCACTTAAGTTTAATTTAACCAAATTCCAAAGCTAACTTTACCTTCTAAACTCCAAATCCGTTAAGGTAAAGTTTCAAAAGCAGTGTGCTATGTTGGAAGATCACAATTCTGCTCAAAAACACCAGCAGCAAAGGAGAACGGAAAATCGACCAACCTAATCTCTGCCAAAATCTGCAAATCTGGACTTCGTGGCTTCCTCTAGAAGTCTAGAATCCAGCAAACCAAGTTTTACCTCAATTCGACCTTCCTACACTACACACGAGCCAAAACACCGAAGGTTGTTGCTGGAAAACTGCAGAATCAGTACTCCTCAAGCTGAATTTGTGGACTTTTGATGCAATTTGAGTAAATTGGAGGGGTTGGGATGCTAAAGTGGAATTCTCTGTGAAGGAGAGAGGAAAAAAGCAGCAAGGGGGCGCACTCTACCTATTTATAGGGTGATGGTGCGGTCCAAAGAGCCTTAGGAACAATTACTGCAAAGCTGGTACCTACAGAAATCCCCACTTTCGGGCGCCCAAAACCCTTCTCTGGGCATCCGAAACCTCCAGACCACACTCTTGCTCACCTTCGGGTCCTCCGCCCGCGGTGTGCTGCGCCCATAACTGGCTCCGGCGAACCTCACCTACCACCAGCCACGTGTCACCGCAAACGATACTTCCAAAGTAGATTTTCGGACCCACATCCGGGCGCCCGAAACATGGACCCGAATTGGCTTCCAGTTCGATTCAATTCTGCACTCAACTTCTGGGCGACTCAAGGCCAGTTCTGGGCGCCCGAATCTGACCAAACTCCAGTTTTGCTTATTTGAGTGCGCCAAGTCCATTTCCGCCTCCATTTCGTGAAGAAACGATTCCGACTCAGTCCGACACTCTCCAGAAGTGTCGACCAGTCACAATACTGAAGCCAATTCTATCCAAAGCTCAGAAACACTACAGTATCGGTAATGATATTGGCTACTCGAAAATTTGCGAATAAATTTTACCCATACCTAAGTAACCCGCGAGTACAATGACTCACTCGCAGTTTACCCAACCCGCCCGTTTGCTAGGTCTATTTGTAAGTTAACGGGGGTCGACGTACTCCAGTGTATGGATTCTATGGGAAGCAGCGAAATTGGAGAGACCCCAAGCTCAGGGATTTCCTACGCAGAAGTTGCTTGCACGGCACCCACTCTGGCAAGAAGGCGACGAAGTCTCTTTCACGATATCGGGCCACATGGAAATCAGATGGGAAGCCCCCGAACCGATTTGCCAGCCCATTGGCGATGGTTTCTTGTGGGAAATGGCCAAGGTTGGCCGGTGGGATCACGTCGATCAATATGGCGTTGCAGCGGCGGTTTTGGCGAGCGAAGAAATCATTGGAGAGCGGCACAAAAGCGCTTAGATAGGCTAGCCTTGCCCGCATGGCGCGATAAACTTCCATCGGAAGGCGGTTCATGCAGGAGCGGGCTATATGACCGGTCTTGAAGCACCTAGTGCACCGGATAGGGTCTCTGCAGTGGGAGGCTCTGTGAGATCTTCCAAAGCACCGGAAGCACCTGCCTCTAAAGGAGAACCTGCCGGGGGACGGTGGTTGAGGAAAAGAACGAGACCGCACTGGGGAGGGTGTTCGAGGCTTAGATAGAAGCGAGGGTGTGAGAAGTGCTTCCCTATACGTCTTCTTACGGGATGGGGCTGCAGGGCTCTCCTGCCGAGGTGAATTAACAGGCTGAGGATCGAAGGTTTGTTGAGAAAGAGCTGGAGTAAATGATCCGGAGTGAAGTGGGCGGTCGTCTTGATGAAAGGAGAGAGTCTGAGTTAATGCATGGCCAGTTGAATCCGCCGATCGAACCTTCTTGGAAGAGGAGCTCCATGCAAGGTCGGAATGGCGAAGGCAGTCGATGGCATTAACTCTGGCGGCCGAGGTATGTTTGAGGACTTGAAACCTCTGTTCCAACATTGCAGGCAGTCCAGGGCCACCAGGTACTCGGGATAGAAGCCTCAGAACTGGAGTGGGTACTGCATGCTCCCTAGCCTTCGTCACTACCAGGTTCTCTGCTACCTTCTCCTTTCCTTTCAGATGCAGGACAACGAGATATGACGACCCGCCACTTATGGAAGCTTAAAATCCCTACCAAAATCAAAACCTTCGTCTGGCTGCTACTACGCAAGAGATTACCGACGGCTGATAGATTAATCTACAGAGGAATGTCTATACAGCAACAATGTATCTTCTGTGCAGGCTCTACGAAAAGCTGTGAGCATCTCTTCTATCACTGCGTGTTCTTTCGCTACTTATTCCTCTCTACGGTGAGACCCCGGATGCACATGTGGCGAACATGAGCGACGTTCGAGAACTCTGGACCTCCCTATCTACCATTCACGATGCAGTTAAGAGATCAGAATGCCTTGGCTATTTGGCTGCAATTGGGTGGATAGCCTGGACCGAAAGGAACAATTTTATCTTTCAATCGAAAACCCCTAGTGCAACCCGCGCTCTTGAGTGAGCTAATCTACTGGCCACTAGTTGGTCGGGTTTCATCTGACATTTTTTTTTAAGGGGTATTTCCTGTTCTTTTTCTTTCATCGGAGGCCTTAGCTGCTTCCACCTTGTACGCCTAGTTCATTTCGCTTAATGAATGGAGCGGGTAGCTCGCTACCTTTTTCTCAAAAAAAAAGTCTGGGTCGGGTCATTCCGCCCACTACCAGCTCGTTCCAGTTCACTCAAGTGGGCATCATAGGACGTGTTCAATTAAATTTAGAAACAATGGTTGAAGAAATATGCTATTTGATTAATTCTATGATGATATGAGAATAATATTTATTGGTTGTGTTATCATACCTACTCGATGTATCTGCACCAAAATTTGCCCATGGAACTTTAAAAGGCCATCGATGATGTGCAAGCATAAACGCCTTTTCCACATGGAAAATAAATACGGTGGAATGAGTTTCCCCGGTTGTCAGTTATTCGACAAAGCACTTCAGACTGTTTTCTTTTCGCTGGATACGTACTAATTTTCCGGGGAGGGCTCGAAAATTCCTAACTTGTCCCATGGTGGTTTAGCTTAGACCAAAACAACTTTCTTTCTCCACAATTTGCTCCGTGTAATGGATAAGGGCACAATACCCCAAACAATAACAACCTTAGTCGACAAAACAATAGCAGACTGAATCGTAATATTCACAGCTCTAACAATAAAACAAACTACACAAGCAGCGGTAGTGGAGACAAACAACCAAGCGATGGAGCTTTGCTTCCAGAAATCATGTATATATTATGAGTCTTATCTGCACAACAAAAATGCTTAGCACAAACCATACATATTACGTGTATTAAATCACAATACGTTCAGATGACAATATAACTAACGAACAAGAGACTACAAAATCAAAAAACAAGTAGGAATTCTTTGGTTCGGCCCCTTGGATTCATAATTTGGCATTATACATCTATTCGAGAGATCTAGGACCTAATTAATTATTACACGTGAGATTATAAGTTGTGCATAAAAAAGGAGGCAAGAGATGGAGATCCTAATCCATCTCCAAGCACATCCAAGTAGGAACAACGAAGAAGTAAAGAAGCAATATGAAGGCATGCATGGATACATTTGCTGACATCACTTGGCCACTTGTTCTACCACAGGAACGTTACTCCACCGTTCGTCGACTCCACTGGTCTGCAAAGGGGGCAGAGAGAACACGCTAACCGTGGAACTGCCACTCCTGATCTCTTTCAAAGCCCGCAATGCTGCGATCGTGCTCTTCATGTACAAGCTTTCCATGTAATTGTCACGCCCCGGGACCCAGCGGAAGCCCGCCCGGCACGTGCCCAGACCCGCCATACGTCTAAAACGTATAAGGCGTCTAGAAACAACGATAATAAGAGCAACAATAAAAGACATCTAGGAGTATCAGAGCATAATAAATATCTAAATGCTACAACAAGGGATAAGGATAAAACTGCAAATCCACTAGAAAAAACATAAAGTAAGTACAATAGGAAATCTCAAATACAAGTGCTAAAAGTAGGTACATAGGTGGTCTCTATACATGGACACAGAAACACTCACTCTCTCTCTAATACAAAAGGAAAGAGTAAACCACCTAAGCAAGGATCCGCTCCTCGCTAACTAGCTATGCGATCCCCTTGCCGCGATCCCGTGCCTCCGCCGGTGTCGAAGGCTCTGAAAAGTAAACCATAAAATAGGGGCGTGAGAACTATTGAAAATAGTTCCCAGTGGGCAATTACTGACTTCAGTGAACTACGCCACAAGGCCCAAAAGCTACAAGAAGAGGTCAGTGACTAACAATGCAATAATAATAAGGTAAGTAAAACGTAACTTACTATAACATAGAGTCTCCACTTAGCATGATTTGCTTCTTTACGCTTAAAACCGAAGCTCTTCACCGTAAAGACCCGGTACACTAAAGTCTTTGACCCTATCGACACCTAGGTGTCTTCTAACTTCGCTAATTTCTAACCGGATCCGGCTGGTCACAGTGTCTCTAAGCCTCAAAGGAACCAAACCGCCCTATGATGGCTTCTAAACATCTCCCTAAACGTTTCTACAGATGAGGAGAGTGAGCTGAGTGTGTATTTCCTCGATTCAAAGACACCTTGCTTCGGACACTTTCTTCGAAAGTTCTTGACTTCCTTGCTAACTGATGGCGGGGTTAAGACCGTGACGGACAATGACCTCACCTGATACACTAAATGTCGCTACGCAGCAACTTACCGAATCCCACACAAGATTACGTCTTACCGGTCCACTAACGAATACGTAGTGCGGTTAATTTCCTAATACTTTTCTTGATGGGATGTGTACTAGACCTCAATCGTCGCCACCATAAACGGAATTTCGAAACACCTCCTAGTTTGAAGTTGGGATGAACCAAAACTCGAACCTAACCCCGAAGAGAACTCCAACCATCGAACATTAGGGGTAAACAATGTACGAAAGGATCCAAAATGATCTACTTTGGGATCTAAAACCCTAAATCCCAAATAAAACCCCCAAAAACCTAAACTCCCGAAATCTTGGTTTAACTACCCAAATCTTGGAAACAAATCCAATCTAACCTGCCTGAGATTGAGGGTAAACCTCTAGCACTCTCGGAAGAAGCGTTAGCCATTCAAAAGAGGTTGGGATCGAACTCCTCGAATTACTAACTCGATAAACGAAAAGCAAAGCAAACCCACTGGGATAAAAACTACAAAGATCCCATGATCCCTCGAACACCTATGGAAGCAAGCCGCTTTGCTTCTTCGGCTAAAAAACCACCCAAACTGAAGTACTTTTAGCCCGTTTTACCGGGGATACGGAAGATTTGAAAACATTTCATAAAAACTTACATTTAAGTACGATTTATAATGAGTACACTTAAAATCTTGTGAACTGTATGTACGGAGTATATAGCATTTTAAACATGAGATATATCATCTCGATATATACATCTAACGTACGTAACACCTATCACGAACCAAAACGTTCAACTCTTGTACAGAGGTACAATCTCAACTCACTTAATATGTAGTACTTGTATAATTACGGTACGAATCTTGAGCAACTTGTTTTCACAGTAGTTCCCCGTGAACTTTGATCATTTGGTAATTTGACGTTGCATCTCTGTACAACTATCCGGTGATATATAGACGATGTAAGGTACAATCTCTGTACTACTGTATCTCTATCCGGTAACTCTATGAGCTATATAAGGTACAACAATCTGTACTCCTGAACCAAGAACTCTGCCTAGTACGAACGAACGGTAAACACGAGTAAGCGTGTACGAACACTCCCAGCGAGGGATGTTCGGCCGTGAGGCCTCTATCGGTAGCGCTGTATACGGGCGGGCACGCCCTAACCCGCGGCTTCACCTAACGGCACCCCCTCCGAGTAGGGATCTCACCCCTACAACTGATGGTGCCCCGGTAATCCGTGCCGCGTCCGGTCTGTCGGAAGCCCACCCAGAATATACTAACCCTGAACCACTATCTAGTACATTACACTTGAAATTTTGATGATTCACCTGAACCTGATCTTATCATTTGTTACTGTAGAAATGATAAAACGTAACTCTTGTAACCTAATCAACGTAAGGATGCGAATACGTACAGTATGTGTAGGTGCATGTAAGTACTATATCAACGAAATAATGATA
>NC_033630.1:6859376-6860149 GCF_001540865.1 Ananas comosus | reverse complement strand
GCAGTATATAAGGCGTCTACAAGAACACAAGTCGATAGGAGGAAAGTAAAGTAAAATTCTATCCTGATATCAGAGCAAAGTATAAGTCGATATACTATCAGTAAAGGAACAAAGAGTATACAATCCAAAATCTCAACAAAAAGGAGAAAGTATCACAACTATAGAGTCTGATCCCAACAATACATATACATCGTAGGGTATACAAAAGGAATAGGTACAACGGTGGTCTCTCTATACATAGGGACATCACCCTCGGCCGTAGCCCGAGTAGCAAGGTGATCGACTAGCACGCTCCTAGTAGTCCCTAGCTAGGCGCGACTCCCTTGCCACGATCCCTAGCCTCTCCTGTAACAGGCTCTGTAAAAACAACCACCAAAAGGGCGTGAGAACTATAAACAATAGTTCCCAGTGGGTAAGCCGCCAGCCTCGGCGAATTACACCACTGGGCTCATGATGTACTAAATGAAAGCAAAAGCAGTAATTGCATGACATATATACTTATGCAATGCTAACTGGTAATAAGCCAATGTTAACAAATAATGAACATGTAAACAACATGTGATCATAGTCTCAACAGTAATGAATTAACTGAATAATAGAAGCGTGGCCACTACTATAAGCATAAACATAGCATAATTGTGTAAGTAACTACTGTACACTGTAACTGGTAATCATTCATTACTGTCCAATTTCCTTTAGCACTTTCCATTCATTCACAGGGACCTACCCAAGGTAGTCCAGCTTGCGCCGCGCCTAATGGCCCCGTGGTAGTA
>NC_033630.1:6795751-6859276 GCF_001540865.1 Ananas comosus | reverse complement strand
TGTTGACCGCGTTCCCGGAAAGGTCACTCGATTCTGTTCGCTGCAAATCTATGGTGGCGATAATACTTGTTGTCAAACCAATTCCATACCCAATACTACATCAAACTCACCTAGTTTGTGTAGTGCCAGTAATCCACTGGCATGATCCAGTCGCCTACCTAACTGGGCAGCGAGGCAAAACTCACGAACATCAAGGGTATGGTCAGGTACAATCACTCGGTCCCAGATGCAAGTTAGGTGCTGAAGAAATGCTATGCAACTCGTGCGAACTGCCGATCAATAAAAGAATGCGATGCACCAGTATCAAATAATGCACGAACAGAATATCATAAAGCATAATGATACCTGCTACGACCTCCTGCGCTGCTGCGGCCCCTCAGTCTGGGCGGCATACATCCGCCACTCAGACCCTGCTGCGGACTCTCAGACGACTGCCGCGTCTGATGGTCGCCTAGACTGATAGGGTGCTGTCGGGGGTCCCCTGGCTCGGAGCTGAAGATTCAGGTGAGTCGCTGATGAGGGTGCCGGCAAAGAACCTCTCGGGCACTCTGAGCGAAAGGTGGCCCTCCTGGCCGCAAGAAAGCACGGCCCCACGCTGTGGGACACTGTGGCGGTATCGTGAGGCCTACCACGATAACAACGCGGCGGTCGCCGACGCTCGGGGTGCTCCACGGGCGTGCTGAAGATCCTCGACCCTTGACTGTCTGTACTGTCCCTCGGATACTTTGGCGGTCTTCCTGAAGGACTCTGGCCACTGCTCTCAGCTGCTTGGTCTCTTGCCTTTGCTTCGATCCACAATATCTCTTTCCTTCATGATTTCGCTCCTTTCTCCACGATCAAGGCTCGGTTCACGACATGACCCGGTAAGTGGAGAGGTTTTGACTGCCTGGACCAATCTGAAAATCGCAGGCCGCAAACCCACCTCAAAAATACGAGCCTTGTCCTCATTCGTCTCGGACTAAAAAAGGAACACAGTGCAGTAATCGAGAGAACTCTCGCTCGTACTCACGCACTGTCCGTGTCCCCCTGTCTCAAGTTCCTCAGATCCCCTTTCCATCTGCCTCTTCACACTCTGTTTGGAAAATAGGTAGTCAACAACAACTCTTGAACCTGTTCACGTGATAGCAGACAAATCAGCACGGGGATCCTCCCGGATTGTCCACCCACCACCTGTAAGCCTCGACATCAAGTGGTGTGTTCGCAAACCAAACTCGGTACCGCTTCCTCAACAAAAGTGTCATAGATAGTTTCTCCATATGCATTAACATTTTCTCCGACCACCAATGGATCTGCCTTCTCCCCGTCAAGATTACGAGGATTGCACCGACGGAATTCATTTAGTCGTTCTCATCGACTCCGCTCTCCACTCAACCCCCACCATCATCGGGTAACACTGTCCCAGCTATTGCTACAGGTACTGTGGTGGTGACTACTGTCGCCTGTCGGTCTCTGCCCTCGGAGCTACTGGGGGTGTATCGTACGCGGTACCGGTGCATATGCTCTCACTGTGGTGCCCTCTTCTGTTATAGTACAGAAGTCCGGAGTTAACAGAACCTGGAAATCTCTCTATCGGTCGTCTGCCGCAGTAATAGATCCTCTAATCTCTTCATCCTGTCCCTGCGACTGCGCAGCATCCTCATCTCGCCCTCTCTCTCGTGTTCGCTGCTGCGGCGGCCTGCTGAGTAACCAACTCTGTCAACGTCGCAGCTGATCGCCTGCAACTCATGGAGCTCACTGGACCCCGACGTGAACGGAAGTCTTCTACTCTTCCGCAGCGCCGCCTCAGCCGCCCCGGCGGGTTCCAGAACGAGTCGTAGGGATCTTGAACTGCAACACAAAAAACAAACACATAGGTCAATAACCTCTATACTGAACCCTCATTGAGGATATATAACCAGTAATCAAGCCAAAGTAATGAAATGTAACGCGCTACTAACTTCTCGATGTCCAGCTTGTCAGCCACGCCAACGTGACCCTCTGCAAAGTTAGTACTTGCACATCCGATCAACTCCTACTTTCGGGTTTATAAGTACCCAATCAAAGTACTTTCGCTAACAACACCCTCGACTAGACATCGTCTCTCACGAGCTATCCTTATAGTCAACCAGCCTAAGGTTTACAAGGTCTACTAAGACTCACCTAGGCTCTGATACCACTATAATCTGTCACGGCCGGGTACCAGCGGAAGCATAGTCCGGCACGTGCACAGACCCGCCATACACCTGCCAGTATATAAGGCGTCTACAAGCAACAGTCGATAGGAAGTAAAACAAAGAAAGTCTATCCTGATATCAGAGAATGTACAGGTCAGTATATATATCAACAAAGAACAAAGAGTGTACAATCCAAAACTCAACAGAGAGAAGATATAACAACTGTAGATCAAGATCGAGTAGTACATATAATCACGAGTATACAAAAATAGGATAGATACAATGGGTGGTTTCTCTATACAAAGGGACATCACCATCGGTCGTAGCCGAAGTAACAAGGTGATCGACTAGCACGCTTCCTAGTAGTCCCTAGCTAGGCGCGATCCCTTGCACGATCCCTAGCCTCTCCTGTACAGGCTCTGTAAAAAAACACCAAATAGGGCGTGAGAACTTATTAACAATAGTTCCAGTGGGTAAGCCGCGCAGCCTCGGCGAATTACACACTAGGCTCGAGATGTACAGAATGGAAATAAACGCAGTAATTTGGATGATATATTTTCAATGCTAACAATTCATTAAGCCAATGTTAACAAATAATGTAACATGTACAACATGTGATCATAGCGATCAACAGTAATGAATCAATGATGATAGAAGCATGGTACTACTATAAGCATAAACATAGCATAAGTGTGTAAGTAACTCTGTACACTGTACTGGTAATCATTCATTTACTGTCCAATTTCCTTTAGCACTTTCCTTCATTCACCAGGATCTACTCAAGGTAGTCCAGCTTGCGCCGCGCCTAATGGCCCGTGGTAGTATACACTCCCCACGCAATCCACTTTCGGCACCAATCCGCACGGGCGAGCAACTGTCGCGTAGGCCAACTCCGGAGTGCCGGCTTGTAGGGAGCTACCCTCACAAGCGTGTGCGAATGAGCACGATGGCAAGCAAGCAAAGTCCATTATCCACATGTTCTCAATTTTTCATATTTTCACATACAAAGTTCAGAAACCCCGATCCTTCTGATCGGAATATCAATACACAAATAGTAACAAAAGCTCAGTAATCCACTAGATTGTAAACATGTAAGGGTCTAAAGCTAAATCAATAGCATTATAATCCTTCCATTAGTATGGCAACTATCAACATAGTTATGAGCATGATCATAGTTCCTATGTTAGATTTCAGAGAATGTCATGGTTCTTTACAAGTCACGAGAATATCATTGTTCTCTACTCTACTAAAGCATCATTAGTATGTCCATTAGTTATCTTAACTAAACATGAACATAAACATAGGCATAAAGACACTTATGCATGAGTACTTCTCTACTTCATAGAGGTTCTATTCACAATCATATGTATACATATCAACACTATAATTATAGTGACTCGTCTCAAATTCTGTATCAATCACAAAAACATACAATTGTTATCATTATAGTACATATAGAATATTGAGGAGCTTCACTTGCTCTGGTTAGGTCCGACCCACCTAGTACTAGGCTCCGATTATCCACAAGAAGTCCCAATGCTGCTGAAAAACGAACGTCAAGATCGGATTAATCTACGGCCGAAATGTCGATTTCGACCTAAATTCCACTTAGTACAAAGTAACTCTTTAAATCCCTGTTTTTTGGACTAGTGTAATCCTCAAGAGACGCCTCCAAGAGCTCTCACAAGTCAGCTTACGACGATCCAAAGCTCGTTCGCACTCTCGCTGCGAACAACTCGAGACGGCATCAATATCAAACATTATATAGCAAATATAGTCGGAATCTTGCAAATTCAGTTTTCTAACTGAAATTCCTGCTTACCTCAGGTTAGAATATTTCCAAACCAGCTTCTAAGGTACAAATTCAGCTCAACGAAGCTCGAAGACCTGCTGCGAAAGAAAAAATCCCAATTTGCATCAATTCGCACAACTTAGTGGATTAGTTCCGATTTTAGCTTCAATAAGAGGCTAAATATTCCAATTAAGCTTCAAAGTAGCTCTATCCAGGTCTAAAGAGATTCATTCACAGCCAAATAATCCAAATTTAATGCTGAAATCGTCAGATTAAAGCAACTAGAAGCAATAACTCAAACGCAACACATAAACGACTACTAGAACGTTGATAAAGGAGAAAATCGAGTCGTTTACCTTCTCAAGCTTCTAACAGCTCCTGCTGGTTCAGGACAGCAAAGAGTCTTCGAAACACTCTCTCACATGCCCACGGAGGCTCCACAACGCTCGCGACAGCGAAGAAACGCGATGCGACGTAAAACGAGCGAAATCGGCGAATTCGAAGTAGGAGAGAGAAAAACCTTAGGAGAGACAGAAGAAGAAGGGAAGAGAAGCTTTCCCAGAACTCTTGCATACTCCACTGAAGTCCAGAGCCGTGCTGGATCAAATATGGTAGGTATCCAATGTGAAATTACCAAATACCCAAGCTGCCACGAATACTGCCAGCTTGTACCGTACAAGGTGATGGCTGTACCGCGGTACAGCAAGCAGAAAAAGGGCTGATTCGCCAGTTGATGCAATTTCTCACTTTTAACCTTTCCAATCATCCTCAATTACCCAAAAGACTTGTTCTAACCTTTTAGAACATGTAAGGAGTGATCCACACCCCATTCCACATACATCGAACTCGGCAATTTGCAAAAGTTCATATATTTACACTAAGTCTGTCACTTCTACCAGTTCAGACCATCTGGTCCAGAAAGAGACTCGGCGCAGTTATACCTAGATAAGATGCGTCAGATGCATGGCGTGCGAGTGTCGATAGTATCGGACAGGGACCGAGGTTTGTATCACACTTTTGAGGAGTTTTGCAAACAGCCTTGGTACTCGTTAGTATTTAGCACGGCATTTCACCACAGACAGATGGTCAATCAGACGCGCACCATTCAGACTCTAGAGACATGCTGAGGCGCATGCGTCCTGTACTTTGGAGCGGGGCATCTGGCATTTGAGACTGGTCGAGTTTGCATACAACAATAGCTATCAAGCGAGCATCCAGATAGCTCCGTTTGAGGCGTTGTATTGGACGCAAATGCCGATCCCCTTTTGTTTTGGAGTGATGTGGGTGAAAGGAAGACTTTGGGCCTCACATTCTGATAGAAGCTGAGGAAAAGGTGAGAGTGGGTTCGCCGCACCTTTTGACTGCCAGAGCCGCTAGAGGAGCTACGCCGATACCAGGCAGGTGAGACTTTGAGTTTCAGATTGGTGATCATGTATTTCTTAAAGTCTGCGCATCCAAAGGGATTCGCAGATTTGGATGTGTGCGAAAGCTCAGTCACGCTACATTGCCTTTGAGGTTTTGGAGCGAGTTGGGCCAGTTGCTTAAGGATTGCTCTACCCCCGCGACTAGTCGGCACCCACGATGTTTTCCACATCTCGGCAGTTGAGGAAATATGTATTGATCCTTTCACGTGATTGACTTCACTCGCCTCGAGGATAGGCGAGGACCTGCGATACGAGGAGCGACCGTCTGCGGATTCTTGCTCGTGAGAACGAAAGAATTGCGCAACTGGGTCATACCGTATGTCAAATACAGTGGAGAGTATCACGAGGAGCGGGAGCGACTTGGGAGCCGGAGACGGTGATGAGGGAGGCCTATCCCTACCTATTTTGTTGAAGTGTGCGAGTGAGGTATGCCTGAGTTTCGAGGACGAAACTTTTTGTAGTGGGGGGAGGATGTAGAAACCTGGAATTTTAGCTTGAGGCTTGTCGACAGCTCTGGGAGTGTCGGGACAAGTCCGGGTCGCGTTGGCGCGAAGTGAGACGCCAACGGGCCTTGTGGGAACTGAGAGCAGCGTGTATCTTGAAGATCTTGCGAAATAGCAGATTTTCAGTGAGCTTGTACCGGTACAAATCTAGGTTTTGTACTGGTACAAGTGGAGCAGGTGCAAGTTGATTTTGGGCCATCTTTTGTCACATCACCCCCCTTTAACCCTTACCTTTGGAGCAGAGAGGAGAGAGAGAGGGGAGCTTCTCTGATGCTGCTTCGCTGCTGTGCTTCTTCTTCCTCTCCTTCTACTTTTCTTAGCAACCTAGAGTGTTGGAGGAGCTCAAGAAAGCTCGAGCTTCCGCTTCTCGACGACCGCCCGTGGAGCGGATCGAGACGATTTCGACGAGGTGACGCTGCGAGGAGGCCGTGCTACAGCGATCCTTGCCATCCTCGACGAGGTGCTGCTCGCAGGGAGGGTTTGTCGAGTGTGTGGCTCCTGCAGATCGCTCTTTATGGCTTAAACTTCTACATTTTTCGAACTGCACTGCTGCTGCTGCTGATTCCAGCGTCGACCAGCAGAGTTTTTGACTCGTATTCCGTGCAGGAGATCGGAAACGTGACGCGACTTAATTCGTTGGAACCGAGACATTCGAGACGAATCCATAGGATCCTTACTCGCCCAATTTGGAGAAGGTTTGCTCTGTCGAAATCCCTTTTTACTGAGTTGCTGTTTGCCGAGCAGATTCTGAAGTGCTGATTGCTGATTCCAGCATCGACCGCCGTGTTTTACGTAGTTCTCTGTGTAGGAGTGTCGAAACGCGACGAAATTTAGCGTGCTAGATTTGCGACTTCGAGACGAAGATTCTGAGCCCAAGATCGCGATTTTTGAGCAGGTTTGCCCTGTCGAACCCTAGTTTTACTAGGCTGCTGTTTGCCGAAGCAGAGTTCAGAGGTGCTGTTTCGCAGGTTCCAGCGTTGACGTTTCGGATTCTGGCCGTTCTCTGAGTAGGAGCGTCAGAAATCAGCGAAAACCTGGCCATTGGATCCGTGAGTTCGAGACGAAGCTTCAGAGCCCTTGTTTGCTGATTTGGATGAGGTTAGCTTTGTCGGATTTTTTACGCTTTCTTCGCTGCTGTTTTCTGGGCAGATTTCGTGATTTTGAGTGTAATTGGGTTTACCTCTTCGTAGCAGAGAGAACCGGGGACTTCGACGGACCAGCGAGGGATCAATTTGGATCCGCGGCCACTTTCTTCGCTGCCAGGAGTTGCTTTGAGAGGTGGGTTCATCGGTTTTGCCTCTAAGTTACATATTTAGTCGACTTGTATGCTTTGTTCGTTGAACACTAAACGACGGTTACTCAAATTATGGATTAGTATAATCAAAATGAATTGGGAGCATGCCTTAGTGATAATATAATTGATACTTGTTGGACTTGGATTTGACTTAGGAAAAAATCCCGAATTGATCGTCATTTACATACACTGCCGGATTTAGCTCTAGGAGCCGTGTTGCATTGTATCGTCGCGGGCTTTGTGCGATAGATATCCAGGGTAGTGTAGCTTGTGTTTGTGCTCGTGCTGGGACGCCGAGCTTATACTAGCTGAGTATAGACTGTTACGGGGTGTCGGGCGCCGTCGGGGCAGGCGGTGGGCCCCAAAGTCTGTTTTGGTTACTTGGGTTTCGCTGGTTAGGACCTGATTGAGCTCGACAGAGCTACGCTGCATACTCGGCTGGGTAGCTCCCCCGAGTGCCACTCCGGAGTTAGGCTTTGTGCTTTCGCGTCGGTGTCGGGTAGTGCAGGTTGGACTTGCTCTCCACTGAGGTTTAGAGTGGGGGTAGCTGTGCAGTCACAACCGGGCACGGGACGGGTGCGTTCACAGTCCCAGGGACGGGTGCGTTCACAGTCCCCTTCAGATTGGGTCTGGTTGACTTGAGTCTATAGGTGTTAGTTCTGGGCATGATAGCATAGCGACTTGTAGCTGTAGAGAGTTTCCAGCTTCATTTTCTTCTATCTTGCTTACCCTGTAGACTTAGTGGGCGGACCGATGTTGCTTAGGGCGGCACCCACTGAGGACTACTTATTTTTATAGTAGTTCTCACGCCCTCTTTCTTCCACCGATGTTGCAGGGCCTTCTGTTTCGGCTGCTGCTCCTTCTGAGGCGGACCGCGGGAAAGGCGTGGCGAGTTAGAGCCTACCCTTCGAGTACAGTGCTAGAGGACTCCCGCTGCAGGTAGTGACAGTTTTTGTTCGGACGCTTTTGTACATACAGTTGAACTCGCTGGAGCGAGTAGTATTTTTTTGTATCCGTGGCTGTTGTATGTATATAATGTTTGTTATTTCTACCTGCTTGTTTATAGTTTACTTCAGCTCTATACTACTGCTTGTAGTATTGTATGTTTATACAAGTTCAGCTACACTTCGTATACCGGAGAAATTCTCTTGTATACGGCGGATTTGTCGGCGTGCCCGGGGGACTGTGCAGCCCGGGCGTGACACGTGTTTTCTAACATTTGTTTCGAGGATATAGCTTTACGGTTAGGAAGGTCAGAGAAGCTCATCGCTTCGTGCTTAATCTTCGTATAAGTTCCTTTTAGCAAAGTTAGGGTAACGCACCTCAATTGAAGGAACCTCGATGATGGTATGTATCGAATCGAATGCCCGAGCATCGAAAAAGGCTATGAAAGCCACCATTGGAAAGCTCTCTTGCAAAATACACACCACCGTAAATCTCAATTAAGTCACGCATATTTCTTCGCATTATCAATTCATCGTTTAGTGGTTTAAAATGTTATACAATTTTTTGCTTTATGGTAAGGAACTACTTTTAATTAAAATAGTAAAGTGTTATACTTTGCAGTCCGTAGAATAATAAAGTGCAATTTATAAGTTAGTAAAATGCGATGTACATTTTACCGGCCACCGTCTGGTTTACAAAATTTTGTACTTTGTATAATTTGCAAACGATAATATTTTGCTGCTGTATTTAACAACAGCAAAATGAAAATGAAATTATAAAGATGAAATTATGACGGAGCTTGACTTTTTGAATTCAAAATGACAAAATAAAAACGGTTAATTTCGTAAGTACCCTTCGAACCACCCCTAATTACAAAGATATATTCCGATTAAAAGTTGTCAATATATATCAAAAAATAACATTCAAATTTAGTAAAAGTTAAGAAACCATCCATAATACTCGTGATCAAGATAATATGCATTTATTATAAGTGATTTTCTAGTTTAATTTAATTATCTTAATATGTCTTTATTTTCACTAATTTAAGGCTTATTGGCCGTGACAACATTAATGATCTGTCTCTAATTGGGACTCAATTAGTTATGTTGTATCCGACTCCAATTGAGTCCCTAGCATTTTATATAGTATATTGACTGAGAGCGTAAGCAATGGTGCACCACGATCGAGTATATTTTGAATCTCGGATTTTTTTGAGAATAATTTTGTATTCTACCGTTGATATTAATAAAATTTTACTTTATTTTCGTCCGTGAATTGTAGATCAGTAGCTGAACTACGTAAATCTCAGTATGTTCTTTTCTTTTGGATCTGTTTTGCGCCGTTAATGTGGGCTTCAACGACACCTCACCTCACCTCACCATCAAAAGTTGCCAGCAGGAGGATAAGGAATTTTACCTTTTGCTGGTGGTAGACCCACCGGCCACAGAATGCTGATGGCAAAAGCGAAGAGGGAAGAAGTTCGTTCCTTGGTGGCTAAAGGCCATTCGACCTTTAATTATTCTGCAATTCCCATTCTATTTCTTTTCACTCTTCAACCTCTTCTCTCTCTCTCTCTCTCTCTCTCTCTCTCTCTCTCTCTCTCTCTCAAGAGCTTCTTTGGTTGTAGTATTTTCTCTAGTAGAATTTGTGAGATTAATTATTTTGGAGCAGGTCCCAGCACCCTCTTCAATCTAATCCTTTTTGGATCTGTGGTTAGTTGTGCACCTTCTTCTACTTATTCTTTTTTATTAATTTTTATTTTCTTTGCTATCAATTAGTTCATTCTGTAAGTCACAGAGAGTAGTATAGTATGTCTTTGTTGTTTAATATATTGTTTGGATTCACTTGATCTTTGGAAACAAGATAACAAGAGATCGATAATAATTGAGCTAGAATAGTTTGACATTATATAGTACTTTCACTTTATTGTTGATGATTGAGTACCTAAATTGACGATCAATACCATCTTAAGATGGTAAATGATACATAAACTTTCTAGAAAAAGAGGTTTTTTTAAATTTATTTTCTGGCTAGCCAAGTGGGCATAATACGAAAGGTCAAATTAGCTACCTTCTAAACATATAATTAAAAATAATCTTAAATTCACAATCTTGGCTGTAGATCTTGATTTAGATAGTTGACAAGATTTTATTTATTATCAAATGCTCAACTAATTCTAATGGTTCTTTGCTGTTAAACGAGAAGAAAGTGTCTTGTTTTATTTGTTAAATTGTCAATTTTGAGACCATTCGATCACTAGGTAAATGATAACGACAATAAAGAAATTTCAGTTCCTAAACCATGCAAATATTCTAGATCATATTTAGCGAGACAGGACGTTTATTTAAATGCCTCATCATCGAAAACAAAAAAAAAAGTATCAAGATCACTTTAAGAAATATTCCTGCTGAACTCACAAAGATAATAATTATTTCGAAAAAAAAAATCAGTTAATATCAAAACTAGTAATGTAGAACTTTTACAAATTGCAATACAAATCACAAAAGTTGAAATAGAACTTTTAGAGTCTGGTCTGATAATAGGCGGTATGAAACTATGAATGTCGAGGCAATAAAATTTAACATATTAGAGAAATACGGGAGTTTCATGAGTCTAAATTTAAGTTCTTATATTACTATCAAAACAAAACTATATGAAAAAGCACTAATAGTTTCTTGCTCAAATGACTTATCGTCCTGATATATATTAACTTAATTATGAACAAGAAGAGGGCTTCAAAAGAAACTCGATTTATAATTGTTAATTGTAAAATAATTTACTTCTCCTCTAAAGGACTTTTTCACAACTTGATCTANAAGAGGGCTTCAAAAGAAACTCGATTTATAATTGTTAATTGTAAAATAATTTACAATCACGCTTAATAAGATACCATCTACTCACTGGCTAGCAGCAGATTGATTTACTTTCCTACTCTTTATTGATTTCGTTCTCCTCTAAAGGACTTTTTCACAACTTGATCTACAAATATACATTCAGGTCGAGTTCATTATGACTAGTTATGATGAATCTTCCATCTCAAAATTTTGTTAAACTGAATCTCAAACAAGTTATTGCTTTTTATTCTTCCAGACTACAATACTGTTAATGGTGTTTCTTCTTTTTAACTGAGGATTCTAACAAATGTTTGTTTAGTGCACTACAGAGTTATTTCGTTTGAGACAATTACACATTTTTTACGAAAATTGCCTTGAATCATAAGAGCGTTAAAAGATAATCATTTTTGCTAGTGGTGCATTTGAAGGGACATGGTAATTTGAAAAGATTGTTTATTTTAGGCTCAATTCAGAGGAAGTGCCTATGGCGGAGGCTGTGGTAAGCTTATTACTCCACAATATTGGTGCTGCCTTAGCTAGTGAAGCAACTAAAGCAGCAACATCACAGTTACGAACACGGATATCAACAATGAAAGAACTCATGAAGGATATAAGTGAGATTAAGGATGAGCTTGAGAGCATGCTATCCTTCCTACGGATTGCAGAAAGATTAAAAGAGAAGGATGAGAGCACAAAAATCTTCATAAAACAAACAAGAGACTTGGCTTTCGACATTGAGGATATTATAGATGAGTTCACGTACAAGCTGGGTGAGGAGCAAGGAGGGGTTCTACCCAGAGCAATCAAGAGGTGCAGAAATATAAAAACATGGGATGACCTTAGCAGCAAACTTAAAGAGATCAAAATTAATCTCCAAAACATTATGGAGAGAAGGACACGATATGATACAAGAGGAATGGAAAGTGAAGCAAAACCTCTAATAGCTGTTGGCGGTAGCAAGAGCCGTGCAGAATTAGCACATTTTGTCGAGGAGGATGATATCGTGGGTATTGACAAGTACAGGGACTTGTTGCTCAAATGGTTGAAAGATGAGGATGAGCAGCAACGACAGCCCATGATAATCTCAGTGTTGGGGATGGGTGGTCTAGGGATGACAACTCTTGTAACTCATGTGTACAAAATCATCAAAGCTACCTTTGATGCTTGTGCCTGGGTTGCTGTATCTCAAAGTTATGAGACTGATGATTTGCTTAGACGGATTTTAAAAGAGTTTTATAGGGAAGATCGTGAGAAAAGACAAGCACCTAACAACATTGATACCATGGATAAAAGAAGCTTAGTTGAGAAAAGAGAAGTACCTGACAACATTGATACCATGGATTGTAGAAGCTTGGTTGAGACTATCCACACTTACTTGCACTGTAAAAATTATGTACTTATTCTAGATGATGTTTGGAGTATTGATGTACTGGACAATATAAAGAATGCACTTCTGAATAGTAATAGCAAGAGTAGAATAGTTCTCACAACAAGGATTCACGATGTAGCTCTATTAGCAAACGAGAACCATATGTTTGAGCTAAAGCCACTGGAGATAGATGATTCATGGGATTTGTTTTGTAAAAACGCATTTTGGAAAAGTGCAAACAAGATTTGCCCACCACCTTTAGAACAATGTGCTAAAAAAATTGTCGAGAAGTGCGGTGGCTTGCCCCTTGCTATCGTGTCTATAGCCTGTCTCTTATCATTTCGAGAACAAACCAGTTCTGAATGGGAGAAGGTTTACAAAGATCTTGAGTGGTATCTAACTAACAACGAATCGAAGCTCCATGGAAAAGTACATGACATTTTGAAACTTAGTTTGGACGATCTTCCCCATTACCTTCGAAATTGCTTCTTATATTGTTCCAACTTTCCGGAAGATTATCAAATTAGACATAACAAGCTTATAAGGCTTTGGGTGGCCGAAGGGTTCATTGAAGAAAGAGGAATAACGATGGAGGAAGTGGCCGAGGACTACCTTAGCGAACTTGTTCATCGCTGCCTACTACAAGAGGCTGAGTGGAACGAAATTGGTAGAGTTTGTGCATATCGAATGCATGACATCATTCGAGTCCTCGCTCTTTCGGAGTCAAAGGAGTTAAGCTTTTGCATAGTTTACGAGCATTCAAGGACAATATTGCAGGGATACAAAGCACGCCGCTTGTCAATCCTAAGCAATATACCTAATTATCGTACTGAAGACAAATCTCATTTGCGTTCAGTACTTGTTTTCAACAATTCCATGAGCTATGATTTACTAAAGTCGGTCTTAAGATCATCAAAATTTTTACGTGTCTTGGAACTACAAGGAACGCTAATCGAGAAACTACCGAGTGAGATCTGTAACCTATTCAACCTGCATTATCTATGCTTGCGAGATCCAAAAATTAAGGAGCTTCCAAGATCAATCGGGAAGCTACGAAATCTGCAAATATTAGATACATTTGGAAGTGAAATAGAAAAGCTGCCAAAAGGAATAACAGAACTTCAAAAGTTGAGACATCTATTTTTGTCCGACAATTTGGGTAAGAACATCAAGGGACCGGTGGGAATATGGCGCTTGAAGGGCTTGCAGAGTTTGGCAACTATTAGTGCAACTAGGAAGATTGTGCGGAATGTAGAAGCTTTGACAGAGTTGCGGACATTTGGGATAAAGAGCGTAAGAACCCATCACTGTGCAGACTTGTGGAATAGTATCACAAAAATGAACCATCTTAGCGATTTACTTATTTGGAGTGAAGATGGGCAAGAATTACAGCAGTTGGGCACCCTGCGCCTTCCTCTACCAATTCAAGAATTAGATCTGGAGGGTAAATTAGACAAAAACTCACTCCCTGAGCTTGCCACGTCCTTTGGGTCTCTAACAAACCTAACCATATTAAGACTTTCATATGCAAAATTGGATGAAGACACTTTTCCTTACTTGCAAGAACTGCCGTCATTGATGTTTCTTGAACTTTATGAGGCATATGACGGCATGAAGTTGCACTTCCAAGCAACATCATTCCCGAAGCTAAAGACATTGGTAATAGCATTTACCCCGAAGCTCAGTCAGGTGGAAATAGAAAGAGGAGCAATGGCAAGCCTGAATATGCTAGACCTAAAGTGTTGCCCCGAGCTAAAGGAGCTGCCCCACGGTATCGAGTACCTTACCACCCTTCAGCATTTATGCATTAACCGTCCAGCAGAGGAACTTATTGAGTTGCTTCGAGGAGGAGGAGGAGGAGGAGGAGAAGGCGACCACAGCAATGACTGGCGCACGAGGGTTCGCCACATCCCGAATTTTACTATTGGTTTCATACGAGACCGCAAGTATGTCGAAGAAAGGATTCAATGATTCCACATCATGCAGGTGAGTTTGGGCGTTTTTTGCAGAGCACCGGCCGAGCTTGATGCTTTCATATTTTCCGCCCCAGATTGATCTTCTAAATAATCCGTGCTTGAGGAAAATTGAAAATGATGGTCGATATATGCAGATAGTTATCTTATATGTGTTTTATTTTATTTTATTTATTTTATTTTCAATGTATGTGTGTGTAAAAGTGGACGCATCAAATTAGTTGTGCACGCCTTCAGCTGCTCTTATTATGTATTTGGAGAATGCCTTGTACCCTTAAAAACTTTATTTATTTATGCATTTGGAGAATGCTTTGTACCCTTAAAACTTTATTTATTGGCTAAAATAAAAAAACCTTCCCTTATAAATATCCATGTTTTTTACTTTCTAAGATGACTAAATTTTCTTTATTTGTTAAGAAAAAAAATAAATTTTTTTATGCATTTCTAACAATTTTACGGTTTGTTTGGTTTGCAGTCGGAATCGGTATAGAAATCGGAATGAGAATAAGCTAGAAACGGAATTGGAATGATTCATTATCTCATTCCGTTTGGTTCGCCACCTGTAACAGAATGGTAATGAACCATTTTTATTATCGGTGTTTAGTTCAAAAAGATATCAGAAATATAATCAAATTAATATGCCAATTTTATTTTTATAATGTATTAATTTAAATTCAAATTAAAAATTAAATATTAAAAATTTACGTCAAAATTTTAAAATGATGTTAAAATTTTAAATATATATATTTTTTAAATTAAAATTTGAAATTGAACGGATAATTCAAAATATTAAACTAAATTTTGATTTATTCAAATTCAAACTTAAAGTTATCATTTAAATTTCAATTTGAATCCATAAATTTAATTTTAATTTTAAATAAAATTTGAAGAAAACTTTAGATTTAAATTAAAATTAAATTTGAATTCAAATTTATAAATTAGATTCGAAATACTTGATTGAATTTTAATTTTTAATTTAAGTTTAAATTAAAATTAAAATTTAAAAAATATAATTTTAAACTTAAACTTACGTTTTAATTAAAAAATAAAATTAAAAAAGTTAAATTTAATCCGAACAAGTTCACTCCGCCCGGATTCAATTTCCAATTCAGTCTCCTAGGACGAAGCGGAAAAAGTGGTAATTGAGAGGATTCCCATTCACCGGGAGTCGGAATCGGAATGTAAATTTTTCATATCAAATATGCACAAACGGATTCGTCCATTTCGATTCCGCTTTCAGGATGAAAATGGGGCAAACCAAACATGCACTTATGGGTATCTTCATTATAAATTATAAAAAATAGGCGGAATAGTAGTGATTGAACTCTGACAAAGGGCGTTTAAATCCATCAACTTGAAATTTTGAGAAGATAAAATATATAGATTTTTGAAAGCGAGTGGAGGAAGTGAAAAAACAAATATTTACATAAAGTTTTGTATATTTTACCCTTATTAAAAAGATTAAAAAAGTTTTGAAGAAAAAGCTTTCGTATAATGTCTGAAAGGATAAAAGCAAATTTCAGTTCTTAACTAGGTTGAGTTAATCCTAAATAAATAGATACGAATAGATCGTAAATAGAAGAGGTAGTTTCACAAATATTAATTGTTGTTTAACGGATTAGTGAGAAAATCTATTGTTAGATTTCGGTTTAAATTTATAGTTATTTAAATTAAAGTCAAATTTATTTAAAATTAAAGTCAAATTCTACTTTAATTAGGATATAAGATGAGATTTAGTTTTATTAAAACATAAATAGAGTTTAATTAAGAATCTAATTGGACTGTGAGCTCTAATCAGGGACGAAGCCAGAATTAAAATTCGGGGGGGGCCAAGATTTAGATTTGATAGAAAAATAATTCAACCTCGGATAATAAGAAAAAAAAATTTGTCAGATTTACTAATCAGTTATTAGTAGCAACAAATGGCAATATGCTCAAAGAGGAACAAGACGGTAAGAGTTGAAGGAAAAGGACCAAAAAATTTGAAAAAAATTATTGAGACACAAATTTTATTAAAAAATTTAATTTGGCCCCCTAAAATTAAAAATTATAATATTTTAATTTTTATTACAAAGGACTTTTATATAATTTTAAAGCTAGGGAGGGCCATGGCCACTGTGGGCCCCTCAATGGCTCCGCCCCTGGTTCTAATTAGTCTCTACATTTGACATATTCATTACATATAAGATGTACGGCGAAAGGAGGGAATTAATTAAGCTCTCAAATAAATAGTATTTAGCAAATCATAGGGTTTGATTATATTGAAATGACGATGACCAATTTGTTGGCCAATTAATTGGAATTCGCATGTGCAACTCGTATTATCATAATTGTTGAAACGAAAATCAAAGCCTCTCTCTTGACCTTTTCTCATAAACAGATTGATTTAAGAAACATATTGATTGTTTTTAATAAACCACTGCTTCGTCTGGTGTCTACAATATTACAATATATAATATATGATTCATTTACTACTAATTGAATCAGATTTGAATATGGATTAATGTAGATATAGATAAAATTATCGGGTCAATCCTACTTTATTTATATTTATCCGAAAGAAAAGAAAAAAGAAAAAAGAAGAGAGCAGTTGGAGTATGCATCGAATTCCGATTTCTACCGTTAATTTTGAAAAAAAATTTCTATAAAAGATATCTTCGGTTAATTCTGAAAAAATTTTCTATCAGAAGAGGAGGATAGGTTTGTTCTTTATTATGTGGAGTGACTAATTTAATAATTAGTTGTAACTTTATTCTACTACATGATTCACAGTTAATCTTAACTTAAATTTGAATTATCACAATTATATCATATACTCTGTTTGGAATATATAACTATGGTTAATTGATGCATAATTATATGACTAAAAGAGATTCCAAAAAATTTTCCTCAAAGTTTTTTTTTTTTTCCCTTATAAAGAATAGACTTTTATCTGAAGACTAATCAATATTTATAATGCCTTTTAATGTAGAAGATATATGTGGTTCAATTATGGCTCCTACTACTGTAGTTTAGGCAATACCAAATCCATTTTTACAAAAGCAGCTCTTTTTCAATAGTATGTATCAAATGGAAAGACCTACTATTACCAAACTAAGCAGATGGTTTCCAGTCTAAGTAGAATTGTATAAGTACTCGGATTTTATTGGGTAATACTAAAGGCAATGTCCCTAACGTTCTCGTCGGTCCAATCACAAATACATACTTGACTGTCCTAATGTCCTCATAAGCCCAATCACAAACGCAAATGCAAATCAAGATCATCATTCGATGTGAGACTCATCACATATTTTTGGCTAGTAAAATATCTCTAAAACTCAATATAACACCTCAATCTACTAGTAGTAATAACTCGTAGATCCAAGTCATCAGCTCAAAATGTTTAAACCTAATTATTATTATTAGGATTTATGATCAATATGGTTGTGGGGTTTCCTTACATTTTAACCAAAAAACAAATTAAATTATAAGCTTTCTTGTTGACTTGTATTACTTATACGACTTGTCATTACACAAAATCTCTTATAACTTATTATATCACTTATGAAGACGTGGCATTAGCATCTTCTTATCATTATAGCTTTATTATTATAGCAACTCGATTCCACCATGCTAGGACAAAAATGAAATAGGACGAAAAACATTAGAATTTGGTTCAACTTATACTTAATTATTCAAAGTCAACTAAGTCAAATTTTAAAATTGGTTTGGAGATAAGAAGAATGGGAGAGGAAAAGGGAGAGAATAGTTAAATAAGAGAAATGATTTGGATCTCCCACTTAGATATATTTTAAAATATTGTTGTTGATGTGTTAGCACATATGTGGATTTATAGAGTTTAAGATTTAGATTATAATTACGGCTTTTGCAGTTTAATAATAATGTTTAAGATTTAAAATATAGTGTTTCATGTTTAATAATGATGTTGCCGATATATCAAGAACATTAATTGTAGGTTATCTTGGGCATCGGTAACAGCTCTGATTAAATAATACATGCACGCTTACATAAGTGTATATATGTATGACATATATACAATGTATCTTTATTATTATATATAACAAGTAATTGTACGTACCATTTTCACACGCAAATGAAATAAGACAAAAAAAATATATTAGAATTTGGTTCTACTTATACCTATTGAAAGTATAATAAGTTTGGGAGATAGGGAGATGGAGAGAGTAATTAACTGAATAACACAAGCATCCACAAGTGTATATCTGCATAACATATGATGTATCTTTATTATTATAATAGGTCAATTCCACCGTGTTTACACGGAAATTAAATAAATTGAAAAAATATTAGAATTTGAATCTATTTATACCTATTCAAAGTATAGTAAGTATGGGAGACAGGAAGGAGGGAGAGACGAATTAAATTAAATAATGCACGCATACGTATGCATTTAAGTATATCGTATACATGTACAAATCAATTGTGTACACTTTTAATACATTTTTGGCCACCTATCATTTCCTGAAATTTCATTTGAAGGGTGTTTGGGTTCTCAGAAAAGTGTGAAAATTATTTTCAAAAAAAATATTTTGATGAAAATTTTTTTTCACAGTTTTAATTTGTTTTTCTGATTAAAAATTCGGAAAATAAAAATATTACTCTTCTATGAACTCTAAAGAAGAAAATTTAGAAAAACTACTTTTTCTAAGAATCAAATAGACGAAAAAAGTACTTTTCTAGACAGAAAATTAATTAGTTTCTAAAATATTTTCTGCAAAACTAATGCCCGTAGGTCATGAAACTTTTTTAACTTTTTATTTAACTTTTTAGATGAAGTAAAGAAGGGGCAGTAAATTCAACTAGCAAGTAGTGATGATTTACAACTATTGTATTGTCTCAAAATAGTATTCAACAATTAATTGAATTGAATTATTTTATTTAATAATAATTGAATCGGCATTTTGATCATCTCTAAGAGATGATTTGACAATTGAATTAATTATCACTTGTTTGTTTCAAAAACTTTAGAAAATCTAACAAGAGAACCTCATTAAAACAAAAATGAAGTTTGGTAACTTAATTAAATGAATAAAGAGTTATTAAATTACACTTTTGGTGCTCGAACTATGAGGAACTATGAATAAAGAGTAACTACAACACTGCGGCACCACTTTTACAATAATAATTTATCAATATGCAGCCAACTAGACTAAGTTATAGAACTTAATTACAATAAATCAAAAAGTTTGAACTAAAAATTATAACAAATTAAAATTTAAGAACCAAAATATCACGCATTTCATATATAGTTTGAGAACCAAAGTGTAGTTTACCCTAAATTAAAGTTCAATAATCTAAATAAAAACCAAACGATGTAATTCGTCTATGAAGTATGTTCAAATCAAATTAAGATTATTTATTTATCATCCGAGTCAACAAAGACTAGCGAGTAGCACTAAATTACTATATATTCTATATTTATACACCTATGTATTGAGCTGGCATACTCATCCTTTAATCTAGCCTTTTGGCCATTAGATCAAAAACCAACAATACTAACTAGTGTGGGAATTTTTCTATCAATTCCTTTAATCATTTCTAACCTTCGGATTTATATTATTACTCTAGAGGGGACCACTCAATTCTAGAAAAATCACTCAATTCTAAGGAGGACCATTATCATCCTGACCCTCCAATCCTTGATCCAAGGGGTAAAAAGTCGGAAGCATCAACTCCTTTATGCTTCCGAAAGTATAATAGTTCTACACTATATATATATATATATAAAATTAGGCTGGAATATTTCTAATAGCACCAAATCATTAATACTATTAGATTTTCGGCTTTTGGATAAAGAGATGTGCGGTTAGAATGATAGTAGTTCTCTAAGGTGAGTGGATCGTTGGTTGAATAGTATAATTTAATGTATAGAACTGGTTAAAAGAATAAATCTAACAGTAAAAAACTTAATAGCACAAAGTACTTGATTCTATTAGAAGCGCCCCAACCAAACTCTATATATACATAAAGCAATATACATAAGTCAAGACGAATCTTCAAATAAAATAGATTTGGAAATCACGTCGAGAAGGCTACTCACCATCTAATACATTGCACAGCGTGACAAAAGCATGCATTTCTAAAATAAAAAAGAGAAGATTTTTCCTCTTCTTCTTCTACTTCTTCTTCTTCTTCTTCTTTTTTGTGAAGCATTATTTATCCTGGAAAGGCGCTAAACGAGGAAAGCAGTTTTAATTGCGAGAGGTGCATGCACTAGCTAGCTAGAAGAGGGATCATCAGGTATGAAGCGATTTCTCACAGAAAGGCTACGAAAGTTCCTTTTATATATGTGCGTTTACATCATATATCTCTATTTTCTTTTCTTTTCTTTATTAAATATGGATAAAATTTGTCTAAACTATATATAGCCTATTTTGATTCCATTATCCAACCTTTCAAAATTCTGACCGTAATATTTAATCTTTCAATTTATTTAATTTAAATTATTTGAGGATCTTTGGTATAAAATTTAAGTTGATTGATTACCTTAGTGAATTTATAGTTACATTAATTACATAAAAAAATAATTGAGCAGATAAAGATAAATAATATATTTAAATTTTAAAATGTTGAATAACAGCACAAACGGCTCCAATCCGAACACACCCTTTTCTTCAATGTGTAGAAATCAAAAATTCAAATTTTTTACGTATCCAAGATGGCACAATCACAATAGAAGGCAAAAAAATATGAAAAAACAGAAAGTTCACAATAACAATCTCAAACAATTTCACATACGAATTTAATTAACTTCACCAGGAATATCAAAACACCATACAAAATAAAACTGAAAATTACCAAATAAAACTTACAACTAAAAGTACCTTATAATGAAATCACAAGAGAGGAGAAAAGATTAATTAGAGGTCGCCCACCTCAAACCTAGCAAAATCCTACAAGCTTTGGACCTCTTTCACAATTCCTTTACTCTGGAGGGAAACACCACACAAAAGAATAAAGAAAAAAAGAGAAGAAACCATTTTTTTTTTTCACTCACTGCTTAATCCTCTACCGAACTTTTTTATTCTTTTGACCCCTAACTAAATCCATGTGGTTCAATTTGATTCGTTTAACTCAAAATAACTCACATGACTCAATTGGACTCAAAAGAACAAAAAAACAATGTCCATTTAAACATTAGAACAAATGGGCTCCAAAAAATACACTTACTAATTCTAATAAAAATAAAAATAAAAAATAAGTTTATCACTAATTTTTAACACTTTTCCTTCGTGCAAACTTATGAGAAACCAAATAGAGCCCTTCTTCAAGTTCTATAAACTTCACCTTTAGAATAGGTTTAGTAAAAATATCCGTAAGTTGTCTTGAGAACGCACTTTCATTAACTCAATTTCTTCATGAAGCTTTTTCTGCTGAATGAAGTGGTGCTCCACTTCAATATGTTTGGCTCTATCATGAAACATCAAATTTGGCGCCAAAACAGTAATAATCTAAAGGTGGAAGAGTTGACAGTAGATACTATTTTCATATATTATTAATAATATGCTAGGTGAACTCTATATATATACAAAGTTCACCTAGTATACTATTGATAGTATATGAATAGTATTACTATCAATTTTTCTACCATTTGATTATTACTCAAACCCCTACTAAATCCTACGCAACTAATGGTCAAAAAGTTAATAGTAAACATTATTCTCATACTATTTTCATACTAACAATAGTATTCTAAACTTCACCATATATATATATATATAGAGAGAGAGAGAGAGAGAGAGAGAGAGAGAGAGAGAGAGAGTTTAGCTAGAATACTATTGATAGCAAAAAATTTTTTTACTATCAAGTTTTCAACCTTTAGATCAATTCTTTTCATCATTTCTAACCATTGGATTAAATATTATAACTCAGTGGGAACCACTCAACCCTAAGAGACTAATATCATCCTAACCCTACAATTTCTCATCTAAGAGTTAAAAACTGATAGCAAAAAGAGCCTTTTGCTATCAATAGTATTCCAGCCTAGCTCTCTCTCTCTCTCTCTCTATGTATGTATGTATATATGTATGTGTATGTATGTATGTATGTATGTGTATGTTTGTATGTATGTATGTATGTGTGTATGTATGTATATATGTATGTGTGTGTGTGTATGTATGTATATATGTATGTGTGTGTATGTATGTATGTAAATATGTATGTATGTATGTATGTATGTATATATGTATGTGTATGTATGTGTGTATGTATGTATGTGTGTATGTATGTATATATGTATGTATGTATGTATGTGTATATATGTATGTATGTATGTATATATGTATGTGTACATATCTACATATGTATGTGTATGCATGTATGTATGTATGTATGTATGTATATATGTATGTGTATATATGTATGTATGTATATATGTATGTGTATGTATGTATGTATATATGTATGTGTATGTATGTGTGTATGTATGTATGTGTGTATGTATGTATATATGTATGTATGTATGTATGTGTATATATGTATGTATGTATGTATGTATATATGTATGTGTACATATGTATATATGTATGTGTATGCATGTATGTATGTATGTATGTATGTATATATGTATGTGTATATATGTATGTATGTATATATGTATGTGTATGTATGTATGATTTCATCAAAGAGCTGTTAGTTCTTCTTTTAACTGGTTGATAATTACTCTACAGTCATTCAAACAGGCCACTGGTTGATAATTGCTTTTCATTTCTTTTCCTGGCATTGGCCCCATGAGAAAATTAAATGAGAAACCAACTAAGCCAGAAATTTAAAAACAGCAATTTGGAAAGATAAGCAAGCTACAACATCCAAATTCAGGCTCATCTTCTGAAAAGGCTGGTATGGCTGAGGGTGCGATAAGCTTATTAATCCTGAGGATAAGTGGCATCTTAGCCAGTGAAGCAATAAAATCAGCGGCTTCAACGCTAGCAAGGCAACCATCGGCCATGAGAGAACTCATGAAGGACATAAGCGAGATCAAGGATGAGCTAGAAAGTATGCAATCCTTCCTACGAACTGCTGAGAAATTGAAAGACGCCGATGAGAGCACCGCCAACTATATCAAACAAACAAGAAGTGTTGCTTTCGACATTGAGGACATTATAGATGAGTTTACATACAAGATTGGCGAGGAGCAAGGAGGGATTCTATCTAAAACCATTAAGAGATACAGAAACACAAATAGCTGGAATCACCTTACTAGGCGGCTTAGAGAAATCAAAAATAGCCTCCAAAACATTAAAGAGAGAAGGGCCCGATATAATACGGAAGCAATTGATATCAAGCCAAGCCCTTCAAAAGTTGGAGGTAGAAGTAATAGTCCTGCAGAATATGCGCATTTTGTTAAAGAGGATGATCTTGTGGGAATCGACGAAAACAGGGACTTACTACTTAGATGGCTGAAGGATGAGGAGCAGCAAAACATGATAATTATCTCTGTGTGGGGGATGGGTGGTTTGGGGAAGACTACTCTTGTAACTCATGTGTACAACAACATCAAGACTACCTTTGACGCTTGTGCGTGGGTTTCTGTATCTCAATGTTATGATACTAATGATTTGCTAAAACAAATCATAAAGGAATTCTGCAGGGAAGATCATAATAAAATAGCAATACCTGGAGACATTGATGTTATGGACTATAGAAGCTTGGTTCAAACGATCTGCAGCTTTTCACGAAACAAAAGGTATGTAATCATTTTGGATGATGTATGGAGTATAAATGCATGGTTTGATATAAAATATGCATTTTTGGATGGTAATAGCAATAGTAAGATAGTGCTAACAACACGAATTTATGAAGTAGCACTATTAGCTCACGAGCACTACAGGCTTGAACTCAAGCCACTAGAACCAGATCATTCATGGAGCCTCTTCTGCAAAAATGCATTCTGGAAAAGTACCAATAGGGTTTGCCCCCCGCTATTAAAACATTGGGCCGAAAAAATTGTAGAGAAGTGTTGTGGCTTGCCAATTGCTATTGTTTCTATAGGTAGTCTTTTGTCCTTTAAGGAACAACTTGATACCGAATGGGAGAAGGTCTACAAAGATCTTGAGTGGCAGCTAACTAGCAACTCTCCTTTCAGTGAAAGAGTGAACAGCATTCTGAAACTTAGCTTGGACGATATTCCCCATTATCTAAGAAACTGCTTTTTATATTGTTGCATTTTTCCGGAGGATTACAAGATTAAACGGAAGAGACTTATAAGGCTTTGGGTAGCAGAAGGTTTCATTGAAGAAAAAGAAAGAACGTTGGAGGAAGTAGCTGAAGGCTACCTCAACGAACTCGTTCATCGCTGTCTACTGCAAGTGGTGACCAGGAATGAATTCAGAAGGGTTCGTGAATGTCAAATGCATGATATAGTTCGAGTCCTAGCTCTTTCCAAGTCAAAGGAGGAAATTTTCTACATGGATTACAAGCATTCAAGGACTTCACAGAGGTGCAAAGCACGCCGCACATCAGTTACATGTGGTACAATTGAACATTGGAATGAAGATAAATCCTATTTACGCTCATTACTTCTTTTTAACAGTTCCATGAGTTGTGATTTCCTAAAGTCAGTCACAAAATCTTCAAAATTCTTATGTGTCTTGGATCTAGAAGGTTCTTCGATCGATGAAGTACCAAGTGAAATTGGCAACCTATTCAACCTGCGTTTCCTAGGCCTAAGAGAAACAAAAATCGAGAAGCTACCAAAATCAATTGGGAAGCTGCAAAATTTACAGATATTAGATGCCTGTGGCACTAGAATAAAAAGTTTACCAAATGAGGTAACGAAGCTTGGAAAGTTGAGGCATTTATTTGTATTAATCAACCCAGATAAGATGTACAGCAGTTTGGCAGCTTTTGGAGGTGTACCAACACCAAAAGGGATATGGCACTTGAAGGACTTGCAAACTCTGCAGTTTTTTGAAGCAAACTCAGAGATGGTAAAGAAGGTAGGAACCTTGATCAACTTGCAGACATTTGGTATCACCAAAGTACGAACGTCCGACTGTGCAGACCTGTGCCGGGCTATCGCAAACATGAATCATCTTGTCCATTTGGAGATTGTGGCAAAAGACGAGAAAGAAGTACTACATTTGGGAGCTCTTCGTCTGCCACAATCTCTCCGAAGAGTGATGTTGTTGGGGCAGTTAGACAAAATATATTCCTTACCTCAATGTTCCATGTTCTTTGGGTCCCTTACAAACCTGACTGTCTTTCGACTTCGTTGGTCTCGATTGGTTGGGGATCCGCTTCCATACATTCAAGCATTACCTAGATTGTTGATCCTTCAACTTTGGCAAGCGTATGACGGCATGAAGTTGTGCTTCAAAACAACATCATTTCCAACTCTAAAGGAACTGTCAATAGGGGATGCCCCGCAGCTCAATCAGATAGAAATAGAAAAAGAAGCGATGCCAAGACTACAAGAACTTAGTCTCTCAGGTTGCCCAAAACTGAAGGTGCTGCCTCAAGGCATCGAGTACCTCACCACCCTTCAGGTGTTACATTTTGGAGAACCACCAGAGGAGCTTGTTGCAAGGCTTTGGGGAGGAGAAGGTGGAGATGAAAGCCGAGAAGACCAGATGAAGATTCGACACATACCAAAAGTTATTCATTCATTCAAGAAAGATGGCAAATGGGTATGGGAAAGGATTCCATGAGTGTATTTGTTGGAAAAGTATGCCTGTTTGAAATCAAAACTTGCTCTTTTGAGAGGGTGTCTAGTGTACGGGTGCATTTAAGTAGGTGTGCTCTTTTAGTGAAGGCTCAGGTCTTTTAGTTGAAAATGTAACGTTTAAGTAAGTTGTATCTTTTCATGTATAAAAGATGTATCTCTCAGCAAAGTGATATAAGTGTGTATCTTTTAAAGGAAAAGTGTAGAGTACTGGATCTTTGCAAATTGGCAAGATTACAGTGTGATCGAGTTTGTGGACAGCACTTTCGGATAGTGCTGGACTGAGTTAGAGCTATTTTTGTGCGAAATGGACGCGAAAAATAGGCTAGAAATTAAATCAGCTGAAACTGGGTTTCTAACCATTTCCTAACGTCCGGAAGTGGATTAGAGCGCCCGGAAGTACCGAGGTGAGGAGTTGGGGGATCCAGAGTGCAGTTCCGAACACCCGGATCCATCGTAGTTGGATCCGGATTAAGGGAGTCACTGTTCATGCCTATTCTGGATGCCCGAATGTTACTGTAGCAGACCGGAGGATGCTAGAGTGATGTGACCAAGGCGGTAAGCAGGTGCCTTAATTTACTGAGTTCCGTATGCAGATTCGGGAGCCCGAAAATGGGCGCAAGCAGCTACATAGGGTTCGGGCAGCCCATTGCAGGAGGAAGCGCTCAAATTACCTCGGATACGGGACTTCGGACGCCCAAAAGATGGTTCCGGGCGCCAAAAGTGAAGTCTTCTACTGAGGGTTTATTTTTCCGAGTTTCAAAGGCCTTTCTGCTATTGTCACCTCTATATATATATATATATATTCCACGGATCCTGTGATTTTATTCTTTTACGTCCCTGCAGAGCTCCTCCTTTTCTTCTTTTTCCTCCTTCCTCTAATTGAGCTGTGGCTCTAGCTGGCTGAGAGAGAGATTGGTTGGGAGATTTGGAGGTTTGCACCGTTGAGGAGTATTCCGTTGCGAGTAGACGAGATCTTCAGGTGTGGTGACTCTGATATTTGATAGCAGCAAAGGTGAGAAAAAGTATATATTATGAGTATCAAACCGGCTTTGATATCAAATGTAGCGATCCAAGCCACTAGCACTAATAAATCGTTGAGCCCAAACAACCGACCAAATATGCTAAAGCCTAATTATTATTATTATTAGGATCCCTAGTAAAAAATGCCATAGAAACTAAAAAATGCTCGACAAAGGGCCATAGAAGTGCTCTTTTAACGTTTTTCCCGTCTTTTTTATATAAATTAGCGCTATACTAAAATTCAGTAAAATGCACCGAGCTTTAACAAAATTGGCAAAATGAGAATTTAAGTCATGCTAGACATGATAAGAATGGATCTGAAAAAGTTTAGACTAAGTTAGCAATGAGTTGGAGCCAATTTGGATCAAATCAGAACTTTGGAAGAAGTGAAAATCAATTTTTCCAGACTTTCCATAAGTCCGAAAAGACATGTGAGACGCCCGAAAACATTCGGACCATTCGGTCAAGCGTCCGTCCCTAATAGACTCTCTACTCGAGAGGAGGGGTTCTCAAGTTGTTAAATCTTCGGACAGCTCGGTTCTTCCTGCGAGCATCCAAAATATTTCGGATTGTCTCGCAGGCATCCGAATTCACTTCCGGATGCTCAACCCGAGAGGAGGGGTTGCGAATAACGCCAACAGTATTGCTCAAAACCAAAAGTATGAGCAAACATTTTCATTCCATTCCAACTGATATCAATTAAAAAAATCACACTATACTATTTTATGTTAAAATCAAGAACACAAAATTCTGAAATTCTATATCAATAACCTGAGACCAATTCATATAGTACAGTACAATTTTAGAATATATAACAAGTCGAAATATCAAATTCCATTCGAGTCTGTTCCAACACAATTTTTTTTCTATTATTCTTTTCACCATGTAATGCATCGAAACATAAATAAAATGAGGAACAACACGCTGAACCAAGAGAGAGATAAAACACACTACGTACCATTTTTCAAAGTACCCAAGAGAGAAATCTTTGGTGAGTTAGCTCAAAAGTTTATAAGTCTTTCAAGGGCATCCATCACCGAGCATTCGATTCATATGATGATTTTGACAAGCATGAAATGCTTCAGCAAATCAGCTCTTCTGATGCACATGATCACATGGATGTCCATCTCCTTCAGAGACCTCTGAGGCGGTCGCAGGCATCAAGCGGTTCGGTCCCGGCTTGGACCATGTCTTCGCAGAAACGGCACACTATGAGCCGCATCGGGCAGGTCAAGGACTAGTGTTGGACCTACCATCACAAAGAAAAGAGTAAAAAGTTAATGCCTTTTCCTGTAGAAGATAGATGTGGTTCAATGTTGGCTCCTACTACTGTAGGTTAGGCCATGCCAAATCCATTTTAACAAAAGCAGCTCTTTTATAATAGTACGTGTCAAATGGAAGACCTTCTATTACCAAACTAAGCAGATGGTTTCTAGTCTAAGTACAATTGTAAAAGTACTCGGATTTCATTGGGTAATACTAATATTAAAATTCGTCTATTAGCATTTTGGCAGTATATAACATATCATGAGATAGTACACAAGGATATGTTTAGTTATACAGCGAAGTACCAGCAGTAACAGATTCATAAAATGCATACAAGGATATGTTTAGTTATATGTATGGTTGTATATTTATACGTTTTGGATCTACAAGGTTCTGCGATCGATAAAGTACCAAGTGAAATTGGCAACCTATTCAACCTGCGTTTCCTAGGCCGGCCTAAGAGAAACAAAAATCGAGAAGCTACCAAAATCAATTGGGAAGCTGCAAAATTTACAGATATTAGACGCCTGTGACACTAAAATCAAAAGTTTACCAAATGGAGTAACAAAGCTCAGAAAGTTGAGGCATCTATTTGTATTTATCAATTCAGATAAGATGTACCGCAGTCTGGCAGCATTTGGTGGCGTTCCAACACCAAAAGGGATATGGCATTTGAAGGACATACAAACTCTGCAGTTTTTTGAAGCCAACACAAAGATGGTACAGAAGGTGGGAGCCCTGATCAACTTGCGGACATTCGGTATCACCAAAGTACAAATGTGCCACTGTACAGACCTGTGCCGGGCTATTGCAAACATGAACCATCTTGTCCTTTTACAGATTGTGGCGAAAGACGAGCAAGAAATACTGCATTTGGGAGCTCTTCGTCTACCACGATCTCTGCGAAAAGTGATGTTGTTGGGGCAGTTAGACAAAAAATATTCCTTACCTCAATGTTCCATGTCCTTCGGGTCCCTTACAAACCTGACCGCCTTTCATCTTCGTTGGTCTCGATTGGTTGAGGATCCGCTCCCTTACATTCAGGCGTTACCTAGATTGTTGGTCCTCCAAATTTGGGAAGCATATGATGGCATAAAATTGTGCTTCAAAACAGCATCATTCCAAACACTAAAGGAACTTGAAATAGTGGATGCTCCACAGCTCAATCAGATTGAAATAGAGAAAGAAGCGATGCCGAGCCTACAAACACTTAGTCTCTCAGGTTGCCCAGAGCTGAAGGTGTTGCCTCAAGGCATCGAGTACCTCACGTCCCTTCAGGTGTTACATTTTGGAGAACCGGCAGAGGAGCCTGCTGCCGGGCTTCGAGGCGGAGGAGAAGGTGGAGATCGATGAGAGCTGCAAGGACCCGATGAAAATTCGGCACACACCAAAAGTTTTCCTTTCATTCAAGAGAGGTGGCGAATGGGCGTGGGAAAGGATTCCGTGACTCCATGCCACCATGTGTAGCTCCCAATCACCAAAAGTGCTGCACTATATTGTATTTTAATAATGTTATTTTCGTCTGTTATATCGTGCTATCTTTTTTATTCAAAGACTTCATTGAAAAAATTAGCCTATTGTATATTATTATATGCTATTATTATCTATTAATTATGTATTAGCACTTTGGCATTAAAGGCATGCTATGTATATCATATATAAAATAGTAAAGTGTTATATTTTGTAAAGACTACTAGCTACTACATGTATTCCCAAGTGTACCTTAAAAATTACTGCTAATGAAATTGCAATATCATTATTACACTCTAATCATTAATTATTTAATCCGGCCCAAGCATCATTATTAGATTTTAAGCACCGTTGTTATATCCTAAACTTTAGACCCAGCTTGCCAGCACATCAATAATATAATAACGTACCCAAAAGTAAAGTATCACAAAGAGTAAACTTCAAATACCACCCATGTAGTTTTATACTTTCACACTTTAGTATTCCGTGATTTAAAGTGTATTAAGTTTGTGCTATGTGATTTCATTTTTCTCTTTTCGTCAGCTCATTCGTTAATATTTCGTTAAATTATATACAAAAAACTTCAAATAACTTACCTAGGCTTATCGAATATTCACTTTAATTAGTACCCTGTAGTTTTAACTTTGTCACTAATTTAATCAAAAAAATTAGTGAAATCGATAATAAAAAAAAAAAAAAAAATCATAGGATACTAAATTGATATACTTTAAACTACCGGATACTAAGATGAGAAAGTGTGAAACCACAAGAGTGGTATTTGAAGTTTTTCCCATCCCAAATATTTATCTTTAATGAATTGAATTACAGATATGTAATTAGGTGCAGATTTTAGACTAGTAATATATTATCTTTTAATTAATCTCTAGTAGGAATGTAGTTGTATGTTGCTATTTTTCTTCATGGGAACTCCTTTATTGAAAAAAAAAAAAAAGGCAAAATTATACCATAGTTAAAAAAAATTATTTAATTTGTAGCGCGACAAAGAGAAAAATGCTACCAATTGTCTCTTTCATCTGCTCCCAATTGGCGGATTTAAAAAGCCAGGAGGGAAGTTTCCCGGTGGCTACACCAGTCGGCCTTTTATCTACTCCCAATTATTTGTTTATAATATAATACTGGTACTCAACATCCGATTGGCGCAACCCGAGAGCACTAATTCTGAAATTTCACTGGAGTACCGGTACTTCTCTCCCTGCTACCGATACTCAACACTGAAATCTTGCACTTTGCAGCTTTCAATTTCAAAATTTTATTCTCGCGTCGCGTTGAGTTCGTTTTGCGACTATTTCGCGCCAAAACGACTCCGACTTGTTCCGACACTCTCCAGACATGTCACAAACCTCAAATACTGAAATCATACGACTGCAGCACACCAGCGATACTACAGTTCCGAGGTCAGAAAAGAGACAAGCAAAATTAACACCGATAAAAAATAAAATAAACAAATCAGCCATAATATAAAATATGATTTATTGTTTGCATTTGTATTACAAACTATGTATTATTGCATTGGATAATATATATTATTAGTTAGTTGAACCTACTATTTTACCAAATCCAAGCCGGCTAGCTGGAAAGCCTCACAATGGATGTCGTATTTCACGACTACAAATTAATTTGCATTATTTTTTTATCCTGTTCATTTTTTTTAGATTTCTACAACGGATTGATGATAATAAATTTATTATTTTTTCTATATTCATAGTCCGACATTTAATTTTTTAACGAATTCATGACCCCGTGCCGCGCCCCAGTGCACTCAAGTGCTGATGGGAAAAGTTAAAAGGAAATTCTTGGTAGCTGCACTGTCCAGACCATTTGCTCCCAATTATATTTGTTCATAATATAATATAATATAGTTCATCCTCATCCTCTCACTCCTCAATCCCTATAAAACATCTACTTCTACCAGAGCTTCTTTGGTTGCAGTATTTTCTCTAGTTAAAACTTGAGATTAATTATCTTGGAGCAGCTCCCTCTTCAATCTAATCCATTTTGGATCTGTGGTTGGTTAGTTTTTCTTCTTCTTCCCCTTCTCTTTTTACTTAATTTTTATTTTCTTTGCTATCTCAACTAGTTGATTCTGCAAAAGGGTGCAAGGAGGATAGTATATGTCTTTGTTGATTAATATTTATGTTGTTTGGATTCACTACTTGATCTTTGGAAACAAAATAACAAGAGATAATAATTAAGGTAGAGTAAATTGGCCTCATATAGTATTTTCACTTTATTGTTGATGATTGAGCATCTAAATCGATGATCAATACCATGAAAGATGATTAAGGATACATAAACCTTCTAGACAAAGAGTTCTATGATTTTTAAAATTTATTTTCTGACTAATCAAGTGGGCACAATGCGAATGGTGTCTAAAAATAAAAAATAAAAATTTCTTAAATTCAAAATCTTGGTTGTAGATCTGATCTAAATAGTTGAGAGAATTTTATTTATTATCAAAAGCTCAACAATTAAGTGCCTCGCTTTTATTTGTTAAATTATCAATTTTGAGACCATTCGATCACTTGATAAATGATAACAAGAAAAAAAAAACTACGTTCTTAATGGTACGAGGCATCTTTTTAAAGGCCTCATTATCAGGAAAAAAAAAAAGAAAAGAGGAAGTATCAAAGTCATTTCACTTTAAGAAATATTCTTGCTGAACTCACAAAGATAATAATTATTTCGGAAAAACAAATCAATTAATGTCAAAACTTGTAATGTAAAACTTTTACAAAATGCAGCACAAATTAAAGAAGTTAAAATAGAACTTTTAGATTCTGGTCCGATAATAAGCAGTATAAAACTATGAATGTCGAGGCAATAAAATTTAACATATTAGAAACACGGGAGTTTAATGAGTCCAAAATTTAAGTTCTTATATTGCTATCAAAACGAAACTATTTGAAGAAGCACTAATAGTTTCTTGCTCAAATGACTTATAGTCCTGATATATATTAACTTAATCATGAACAAGAAGAGGGCTTTAAAACAAACTCGATTTATAATTGTTAATTGTAGAATAATTTATAATCACTCTTAACACAATATCGTCAACTCGGAGACTAGCAGCAGATTCATTTACATTCCAACTCTTTATTGATTTCACACTCCTCTAAAGGACTTTTTCACAACTTGCTCTACAATGTTACATTGAGGTTGAGTTCAGTATAACTAGTTATGACGAATCTTTTATCTCAAAATTTTGTTAAACTGAATCTTGAACAAGTTATTGCTTTTTGTTCTTCCAGACTACAATACTGTTACCAGTGTTTCTTCTTTTTAACTGAGGATTCAAACAAATATTGTTTAGTACACTACAGAGTTATCCTGGATGAAACAATTACATATTTTTTACGAAAATTGCCTAGAATCATAAGAGCGTTAAAAAATAATTATTTTTGCTAGTGGCGCATCTAAAGAGACATGGTAGTTTGGAAAGATTATTGATTCCAGGCTCACTTTATAGGAAACTCCTATGGCAGAGGCTGCAATAAGCTCATTGCTCGTGAAGATCGGTGCTACCTTAGCTAGTGAGGCAACTAAATCAGCACCATCACTATTACTAAGATGGATATCAGCAAAGAAAGAACTCATGAAGGGTATAAATGAGATTAAGGACGAGCTTGAGAGCATGCAATCCTTTCTACGAATTGTGGAAAGATTAAAACAGAAAGATGAGAACACAAAAACCTTCATAAAACAAACAAGAGACTTGGCTTTCGACATTGAGGATATTATAGATGAGTTCACGTACAAGTTGGGTGAGGAGCAAGGAGGGGTTCTACCCAGAGCAATCAAGAGGTGCAGAAATATCTTCATAACCTGGCATCACCTTAGCAAGAGGCTTAAAGAGATCAAAATTAACCTCCGAAACATCATGGAGAGAAGGATGCGATATGATATGAAAGGAATGGAAAATGAAGTAAAACATCTAATAGCTGTTGGCGGTAGCAAGACCCGTGCAGAATCAACGCATTTTGTCGAGGAGGATGATATTGTGGGTATTGACAAGTATAGGGACTTGTTGCTCAAATGGTTGAAAGATGAGGATGAACAGCAACGACAGCCCATGATAATCTCAGTGTTGGGGATGGGCGGTCTAGGGAAGACAACTCTTGCGACTCATTTGTACAATATAATCAAAGCTACCTTTGATGCTTGTGCCTGGGTTGCTGTATCTCAGAGTTACGAGACTCATGATTTGCTTAGACAGATCTTAAAAGAGTTCTATCGGGAAGATCCTGAGAAAAGAGAAGTACCTAACAACATTGATACCATGGATTTTAGAAGCTTGGTTGAGACTATCCGCACTTACTTGCAGTGTAGAAAGTATGTACTCATTCTGGATGATGTTTGGAGTATTGATGTAATGAATAATATAAAAGATGCACTTCTAAATAGTAATAGCAAGAGTAGAATAGTTCTCACAACAAGGATTCGCGATGTAGCACTACTAGCTAATAAGCACCGTATGTTTGAGCTAAAGACACTAGAGGCAGATCATTCATGGGATTTGTTTTGTAAAAATGCATTTTGGAAAAGTGCAAACAAGATTTGCCCACCGCCTTTAGAACAATGTGCCAAAAAAATTGTCGAGAAGTGCGGTGGCTTGCCCCTTGCTATCGTATCTATAGGCCGTCTCTTAACATTTCGAGAACAAACTAATTTTGAATGGGAGAAGGTTTACAAAGATCTTGAGTGGTATCTAACTAACAACGAATCGAAGCTCCATGGAAAAGTACATGACATTTTGAAACTTAGTTTGGATGATCTTCCCCATTACCTTCGAAATTGCTTCTTACATTGTTCTAGTTTTCCAGAAGATTATCAAATTAGAAGAAACAGCCTCATACGGCTTTGGGTGGCCGAAGGGTTCATTGAAGAAAGAGGAATAACGATGGAGGAAGTGGCCGAGGAGTACCTTAACGAACTTGTTCATCGCTGTCTACTACAAGTGGTATATAGGGATGAAAATGGTAGAGTTTGTGAATGTCGAATGCATGACATCATTCGAGTCCTCGCTCTTTCGGAGTCAAAGGAGTTAAGTTTCTGCATGGTTTACGAGCATTCACGAAAAAAATTGCAGATTTGCGAAGCACGCCGCTTGTCAATCCTAAGCGATATAACTGAATATTGTACTGAAGACAAATCTCATTTGCGTTCAGTACTTGTTTTCAACAATTCCATGAGCAATGATTTGCTGAAGTCGGTTTTAAGATCATCAAAATTTTTACGTGTCTTGGAACTAGAAAAAGCGCCAATCGAGAAACTACCAAGTGAGATCTATAACCTCTTCAACCTGCATTATCTTGGTTTGAGAGCTACAAAAATTAAGGAGCTTCCAAGATCAATTGGGAAGCTACGAAATCTGCAAATATTAGATACACGTGAAAGTGAAATACAAAACCTGCCAAAGGAAATAACAGAGCTTCAAAAGTTGAGACATCTAGTTTTGCCCCGCAAATTGGGTAAAAACATCAAGGTACTGGTGGGAATATGGCGCTTGAAGGGCTTGCAGACTTTAGGATATATTGAAGCAACTAAGAAGATTGTGCAGAATATAGAAGCTTTGACAGAGTTGCGGGAATTTTTGATAATCGGCGTAAGAACCCTTCACTGTGCAGACTTGTGGAATAGTATCACAAAGATGAACCATCTTATCGATTTATGTGTCGAATGTGAAGATGGGGGAGAATTACAGCAGTTGGGCACCCTGCGCCTACCTCTACCAATTGAAGGATTACAACTGGAGGGTAAATTAGACAAAACCTCACTCCCTGAGCTTGCCACGTTCTTTGGGTCTCTTACAAACCTAACCAGATTAACACTTAAATATGCAAAATTGGATGAAGATACGTTTCCTTACCTGCAAGCACTGCCCGCATTAATGCTTCTTTACCTTCATGGCGCATATGATGGCATGAAGTTGCACTTCCAAGCAACATCATTCCCGAAGCTAAAGCAATTGACAATATTTGGTGCCCGGAACCTCAGTCAGGTGGAAATAGAAAGAGGAGCAATCGCAAGCCTGAATACGCTTCAGTTATGCCATTGCCCAAAGCTAAAGGAGTTGCCCCACGGTATCGAGTACCTCACTACGCTTCGAGGTTTATACATTTGGCATGCAGTAAAGGTACTTGTTGAGAAGTTTCGAGGAGGAGAAGGCGGCCACATCAATGATGGCCGCACCAAGGTTCACCACGTCTCGACTTTTTTTATTGGTATCGAACAAGACGGCTGATATTTCAGAGAAAGGATTCAATGATTCCAAGTACATCATGTAGGTGAATTAATTATTGCAAAGCACCGAGCTTGATGCTTCTATATTTTCCGCCTCGGATCTTCTAAACAACCCATGCTTGAGGAAACGATGATCTAGAGGCAGATGTTATCTCGCCTGCATATTTTATTTTACTTTTAATAATGCACATAAAAGTGGAAATATCAAAATATGAGTTGGTGCCTGCAGAAGAACCACTACTCCACAGTATTATGTATTTGTAGGATGATTTGTAACCTTATTAAAACTTTATATGTTGGCTAAAATAAAGAAATCCTCCCTTTATAATTTTTTTTTTTTACTTTTTCATCCTAACTTTCAAAAAACCTGCATTCTGTTTCCTTAAAATCTCATAAATATTTGGTGTGAATGGAGAGGAATAAATGATTCAATTTTTTTTACTTGTTCTTTAAGAAAAAAAAATACTTTTTTTATGTATTTCTACCATTTTAAGGGTTTCTTTAGTATAAATTATAAGGAATGAACGGATTAGTGACAGAATCTTAATGAAGGGGGTTTAAATACATCAACTTGAAATTTTGAAGAGGTAGAATATAGATTTGTTTAAAGTCGGTGGAGGAAGTGAAAAAACAAGTATTTATATAGAGTTTCTATATTTTACTCTTATTAAAAAGATTAAACAAAAATTTGAAGAAAAAAGGTTTCGTATAATGTCTGGAAGGATAAAAGCGAATGTCAGTTCTTAACTACATTGAGTTAATCCTAAACAAATAGGACTTGACGATAACAAGATAAGAATAGAGCAAATAGATAAGGTCACGCCCCGAGTTTCACGTTCCCCGAGCACGCCGACAAATCCGCCGTATACAAAAAAATTTCTTCTATATATGAAGCGATAACTGTACCTGTAAAATATACAATACTACAACCAGTAGTAAAGAGTTGCTAAGAAGAGTAACCAGGTAGAAGAAAATAATAGTTCACTATACATACAATATCCTGAAATACAAAAGGACTCGTCGGGCGAGATATAGAACAACAGTATGTATATGAACTCAAAAACTACAACTACCTCTAGCTGGTGCTCTGCTAACACGACGGCTCGACTGGTAGGGCTCTAGCTCGCAACGCCCTTACCACGCTCTGTCTCAGAAGACGCAGCAGCCGGAACCAAAGGCTCTACAAAACGAAAAGAAACAACGGGGAGTGAGAACTACTATAAAAACAAGTAGTCCTCAGTGGGTGCCGCCCTCAACATCATCGGTCTACCCACTAAGTCTACAGAAGGTAGCTAGGATAGTAAATAATGCCGGAACTACTCTACAGCTAAAAACCAGTATACTATCATGCTCTATACTAACAGTCTGTAAAAGATGTCAAACCTGACCCAATCTCACTCGGGATTGTAATCATACCCGTCCCAGGGACTGTGAACACACTCGTCCCGCCTGTCGAAGCTAAAGCTACCTCCACACTAAGTAGTCCGTTGATAGCAAGTCCAAACAGGACACCTCGACATCAACGCAGAAGAGCTAAGCCCAACTCCGGAGTGGCACTCGTGGGCGCTATCCAACCGAGTATGCAAACGTATCTCTGCCGAGCTCAATCAGGCTCTCGCAGGCTATAGTCAAGTACACAGAGTCCAACTGGTCTACCAACAAACAAGTCACGTCCCCTCAGCACAATCTGATGCCAGAACGACAATCCGGGTCCACCGTCAACCCCGACGGCACCCAGCAATCTAAACTCTACTATAAAAAAAAAGGCTCGGCATCCCAGCACGAGTGTAATAGTAATCTACACTACCTGGGGTATCCACCACGCTGATACTGCGGCGATACAAAATAACAACGGCTCCTAAAACTAAATCTGGTAGTGTAAACATATGACGGATTATATTCGCGGGTTTTCTCCTAAGTCAAGTCCAAGTCCAACATGTGCAAGTATAAATATAATCCAATACTAGCTCCAATTCAGGTTTCGAAGATAAACATACCAAAACTGTGAATCAAGCAATGCGATATGCAACACGCTACAACGAACACATGCCGACTATACAAGTACACTTAGAAGATAAACCGACGATTAACCCACCTCAAACGCTACTCCCAATCCGGCGCGACATCGAAATAGCGACCAACCCCGCTCGCCCGGCCTCCCAACGCAACAACTACGGTGCACACGTGCTCGAACGGCTCCGCGGCGCGACGTTGACGACGATCCAACTCCACCCGAGCTACTCCACGTACTGTCCAAGCTAGAGAGAGAGAGAGGAGAAGAAGAACAGCAAATATCTCTCTCTCAGCTCCTCTACACCTGTAAATAGGGATGGGGGAGAAGGGTGACACGTACGAGGCATGGAAAGACCAAAATGCCCTCTCACCTACCCTAGTGTACCGGTACACGCGCATTTGTACCCGTACAAATGGCAACCCGAGAGCAGTCTGCGCGGGAACAAGCGCAGTGTACCAGTACACCCTGATGGTTGTACCGGTACAGCAAGATGTACCGGTACGCCTTGATGGTTGTACCGGTACAGCAAGCAGAAAAAAATCTGCTATTTACAGATGGCAGTGCTAACTCTTGCTCTGGCATTCCCACTGAGTCCGCTTTGCGTCTATTTCGTGCCAACGCGACTCGGACTTGCCCCGACACTCTCCAGAGCTGTCGACAAGCCTCAACGCTGTAGTCCAGGGATACCACAGGTAGTTTCACAAATATGGCTGTCTAATAGATTAGTGAGAAAATCTATTGTTAGATTTCGGTTTAAATTTATGGTTATTTAAATTAAAGCCAAATTCTAATTTAATTAGGATATATAACATGAGATTTTGATTTACTAAAAAATAAATAGAGTTTAATTAAGAATCCAATTGGACTATGAGTTCTAAGTAAACTCTACATTGGAGCCATGCATTATATATAAGATGTAAGGGCTCTCAATTAAATAAGATTTAGCATTTCGGAGGCGTTCGACTATTTGACAGTTCCAATAAATAGAATTATTACATGGCTACACCCCCTATCTGTTGTGTTGCTTCTCTCTCTTATTCTATTCAATCTGATATGTTCTTCATTACCAAACAGAATCATAATTTCTTCCATATTAATTCTGCAAAGTTTTTCTATTAAGAAAAGGAGTATCGGATAGGCTTCCAGCGTAATAATGTTAATTAAGGTTTTGCCTATATTTTTGTTCCTAATTTTGTGGAGTGATGAAAGAACTAATTATAATTTTATCCTGTGACATGATTGAGGGTTAATTTTAATTTAAATTTGAATATCACAATTATATGACATGCTCTGTTTGGAACAACTATGATCGATTCATAATTATATGACTAAAAGAGATTCCAAAAATTTTTCCCCAAAGTTATATATATGACAAAGAACTTCACAAATAATTGTGTTCTCTTCCTAACAAAGAAAATACTTTTTGCTAAAGATTAATCAATAATATTTATAATTTAATAGCATGCCGTAGAGATCGCCTCTGCCCAGAAACTCTTCGCTAAGCCAGCATTAGAGAGCATACAACGGGCCCTCTCCAAAAGAGTTCTATTCATCCGTTCGACCACTCCATTCTGCTGTGGAGTATGCCTAACGGTCTTATGTCGAACGATCCCTTCCTTCTTGCAGAATTCTTCAAACTCCGATGAATAGAATTCCAAACCATTGTCAGTCCTTAATTTCTTGATTTTCTTTTTAGTTTGCTTCTCAATCATGACCTTCCAATGCTTGAAATAATTGAACACCTCATCCTTACTTTTCAGAAAGATTGCCCACACTTTACGAGAATAATCGTCAATAAAAGTCAACATATATCTAGCACCACCATGAGGAGTACGAGAAGGTCCCCAAAGATCAGAATGAATATAGTCCAGAGTACCTTTTGTTCGGTGAACTGCGGCCTTAAAACTGACTCTCTTTTGTTTGACAAGAACACAATGCTCGCAGAAATCCAACTTTTCTAAACTCTGACTACCAAGTAGACCTCTCTCACCCAATTTCATCATACCATATTCACTTATATGGCCCAGTCGCATATGCCATAATCTGGTGCTATCAGAATCTGACATAGAGGAAGAAATCACCGCTGTTGAACCTGTCACAGTGGAACCTTGCAGAACATATAACATGTCGGACAACTTGGCAATCATCACTACAAGATTCTCTTTAGCGACCTTCATTAATCCATCAGCGGAAGAATACTTAAAGCCTTTAGTATCAAGTATACCCAATGAGATCAGATTTTTTCTCATATCTGGAACATGCCGAACCTCGGATATAGTCCTCACTACTCCATCGAAAATTCGTACCCGAACAATGTCAATTCCAATAACTGTACACTTAGAGTGATTTTCCATCAATACATCTCCACCTTGAATAGGCATGTACGTCGAGAACCATTCTCTATGCGTGCAGATATGGAAGGAACATGCGGAGTCCATAAGCCACTCATCCTGTCTGCGTATCTTATCCGTAACTGTGAAGACGATATCATTTTTATCTGATTCTCCTGCTGCAACACTTGCTTCTGCTTCAGTATTGGTGTTTTTCTGACCTTGATTTTTATCACCGTTATTCTTGCGCTGTTCTTTATTTTTCAACTTGAAACAATCAGCTTTTATGTGACCTTTCTTCTTACAATAACCACAAATCAGATTTCTGTGTTTTGACTTTGATCTCGATGTACCTTATTACCGGAAACCTTCTCCCGAGATCTCCCTCTAGCGACCAAACCTTGTCCTGAAGCTCCACCTGTCTCGTTGCTTATCTGCAAGTCAATTCTCTCTTTTGAAAGTAAAGAGAATTTAACATCATCAAGACATAGAATATCTCGTCCAAACAAGAAAGGCTCACGAAAATTCTTATAAGAGGGCAGTAGAGAACATAAGAATAAAGGGGCTTCATCTTCCTCCTAGATTTTGACATCTATCGAGCGGAGATCCATAATATAGAATTAAATTCATCTAAATGCGACTTAATAGAGGTACCTTCCGCCATGCGCAACATGAAGAGACGTTGCTTCAAATATAACTTGTTGGTGAGAGACTTCGTCATGCATGTAGAGAGACTCCAATTTAAGCCAAAGCCCTGCAGCGGTCTTTTCATCCAAGACCTCACGCAATACCTCATCGGATAAATATAATTGTATTGCCCTTAGAGCTTGTCATCAATCTCCTCCTTCTGCTCCGCCGTCAAAGAATCAGATATCTTTTCTTTTCCCAACAGTGCCTTCTGCAATCCTTGCTGCGTCAATATATATAGTACGCATCTTGACTTGCCATAATGCGAAACTGTTGGTCCTGTCAAATTTCTGAATCTCGAACTTCGTCGTCATCTTAATCCTTAAAGGGAATAGAAAGGCTCTGATACCAGTTTGTTAAAATCGGAACGGCGAAAAATAGATCCAGAAAATAATTTAATGCAGGAAACGAAAAAGAAAAGAGGAAAGGGCACACCGATATTTACGTGGTTCGGCTAACGGCCTACGTCCACGGGCGAAGACGGAGCAAATACTTTATTAATGTCGAAAGGCGGAGTACAAAGAAGATCTCTCAAATAAACAAAAGCTTAATTAGATCCGAAACAATGAAAGGCGCGCCGTATAAGAGACTCCAAAATTGGCTTCTCTCTCACCACCCGTACGTACCACAGCTTGATCTTAATTAGTCATACGGCTCCTCAGATGCTCACTTAATTAATTACAGCTCCAACTCTCTCTTGGCTCATGATGTTGCAGCCACCGAAACACCAAATTAACACGAAGCTCGGTTCTCTCCGGCAACAATCGTACCCTCCAATAGTCTTAATTAGTGCGTGGCCTCTTAATTTGTCGCGGTGTCATTAACTTGGCCGTAGCATGTATATATAATACATGTGTCACGCCCCGAGTTCGCAATGGAAGACTGCGGCACGCTAACAGACCCGCCGAACGGACAGAGTTTCCCCTATCCGAACGAAGCGACAATGATAATCTAACAGTTTTCAAGAGTTAAAAGAAACCATTGTTCACATTACAAGTATTAAGAAAAGTCATTAAAAGCCAAAAGACGAGTAGCAGAGCACTATACATATGCTGACCACCGAACAACATGAAACTAGTAACAAGATACACAACTCCACGCCCAAAATCAAGTACAAGTAAATGGCCCTGGCCCACGCCAGTCCAAAAGAAAGTACAGTGGCTCACTATCTGAAAGTCCGCTATAGATAAGTATACTGGTAGGATGGCTAACTAGGCGCAATCCCCTTACCTCGCTCAACTGATGATGTACCTGTCACTGAAAAAGGAGACCACAAGGGGGCGTGAGAACTACTAATAGCAGTTCCCAGTGGGTACGGTCGGCGACGACAATGACCTTCCCACTAGGTCTAAATGAGCAAAGGTAAATGAAAGAGCGATATACATTAAACTAAAAGCATAAAACTAACAAGAACTCAACTACTGTCAAATAGTATTCTAGGTATTCGCTACATAAAGGAAACATGAAAGCAATGTACAGATTACTAGTGAAGACATAGGATAGAATATCATATGCAGTTATACACTTCTAAATTTACATGTCAAATTACTTTTATATGGCCATTTCAATATATAAGAATAAAGAAATACAATCATGAAACCCAATCGCCATGACCGACTTATAGGTCCGGTCAAGCCTGCGCCTGCCTAGTGCGCGGACACACTCCCGCAGGTGTGACGGCCACCCCTAGGCTACTGTCTCAACTATCACTGGCCAGCATCCGGAGCGGCACTCGAGGGGAGCGACCCCTACCGAGTATCATATCACATATCCTGTCAACTCAAGATGGCATCTGCAGGCTGTAATCCATAATCACGAGAAACTACTCATACTATCCATAGGAGCTAGTCGACGCATGTCTCAACTCAATATCAAATATCCAAAAAGATCCTGTGATACATATAGTATGATCAACGCACGAGAGGAATAACAATCAGGTAATATCTTTCAAATGTTATAAACGAGTCACAATAGCTAGGCTTATATTCATACTCATGCTCCTAATCATGTTTCAATACTAAATTTCATGTTCATGTTTCAATTTTCACAAAATGAGGACCGATAGAAAATAGATATATGTGCAATTCAAGTTTCATATGAGGATCGATAGAGAGTATCTAACTTGTGCCAAAATAGACATAAGAGGAAATTCGCCATTTTCGGTAACTCGGAACCCACCTCAATTCGCTACGTTGTCCCGGGCAAGAGAAGCGCTACACGCGACCCTTCCTCACCTCACGATTGCCCGAAAACACTAAACACGACAAAACATTCCGAATTACAATCAAAGAATTGAGATTTCCAATCGAGCTCAATTCACGCAAATTGAACGCTAATACCTTCAATTGCAATTAGCCAGACGTGAGTCACGACTCTCTCATACGCCTAGACACTCTGCAAGGTTCAATTGAAGTTAAATATGAGAATTACGCCCGTTGCACGCTCAATCGTAACCATTTCATTCCGTCTCCATTTTTCTCTCTCGTTTTCTCTCTTTCTTTCCTTCCCTTTTCTTCTTCCTCTTCTTTCATTTTTTTTTTTTCTTTTTCTTGCTGCCCCTGCAGCAGCAGCTATTTGCTGCTGCTTCTGGGCAGCCTGCAGCAGCAGCTGCTGCTGCTGCCAGCAGTAGCCTGCTGCTGCTGCTACAGTACCCGCAGCAGCACAGGGCAGCAAAGCTGCAGTAGCAGCAGCAGGGGAAGAAGAGGGAGGAAGGAAAGGAAGAAGAAAAGGAGAAGAGAAAGAAAGGAAAAAAGGAAGGGAAGAAAGAAAGGAAAGGGAAAGAGGAGAAGCAAAAAAACTCACCTCCAATTCTTCTTCTTCTTCTTCCACTCCTACTTCTTTCTTTCTCTTTTTCTTTTTCCTTTCGTTAGCAACATCAGAGAGAGGGAGAGAGAGAGAGAGGATAAGATCATCAGAGAGAGGGAGAGAGAGGGAATAAGATCAACACTCCTAATTTTGCACTCTAGCCCACACACTTTGGCTATTTGCAAAATAGTCCCTCGTAGAAACACCTTGGCCCCAATAATCCGTTTTCACGTCAATTTAGCATCAAAACGAATTCACCTCAATTCCACCCTCTTTCTCATATCTACACAAGTAACAAAAGTCTGCTTTCTACAACATGTCTCCTAACTAGAGTCTAATTCTAATTCAATTAGAATTACACTTCTAATTATAATCCATATATGCCAAATTAAATCTAAATTATATATAATCCCAATTAGATTAGGATTTAACTCCAATTTAGATAACTACAAATCTAAACCAAATATAACAGTTTCGTATAAAAAATTCATAGATTTTGCGATTTTGTAAAAATAAACCCTCTTTAGAATTTGCTGATTTGGCCTTGATTTATAATAAACTAAAATATTCTTATTTCTCTCTCTCTCTCTCTCTCTCTCTTTCTCTCTCTCTCGTTCTCTGCACGGTTCATCTCCGACCTCCTCTCTATTGTACCTCTATTTCTCCTCTCTATTGTACCTCTATTTCGCTGCTCACACATTGATGCGCGCTTCTCTCTCTTACCTTGCCAACGTCCGTTGACTCCAGATCGAAAATTAATGACACAAAATGAGGAGGTGAGATTGCAGCAGAAAGCATGGCCATACACGTTGACAATGACAGCGACAATGCTAGCTGCCACAAGATTTAAAAACAACAGGCAAGAAGAGCACGTCGGGGCGGGTCGGGGGCTCACTAGAAGAAAAGATAGTATTAATGGCAAAGATAAAACAACATGTGGCGATAATTTTCGTCACCGCTGTAGTCATTAAGTAGCGATATTCGATGGCAGATTCACTTTTTTGTCAGTAGCAAGAGCCCAATTAGCATAGTTGACCTCACTTTGGGGTCCAAATTGATCCCAAGTGGGGTCCAATAAAAAGTCTTATTAGACAAAGAGTTATAGCGGGTCCGGTGACCGGCTATTTTTTTTCCTTAGCAGTTTTAAAAAGTTAAAAAAAGATTTTAATTAAAAAAAAAAAACTCTTGCTTCCTTGAACACCAGCTTGGAAACTTCATTGTAGATGTACGTCAAGATAAAAGATTTTATAACTTGAGAGGAATTGGTGATATTTCACAAAAGTTGGTTGAGACGAAAAAGCATGTAGTGTATTCACGAGTTTATTTACTTTTGAAGTTGTCATTAGTTCTACCAATTGCTAGTTTTTTCTATGATGAACTTTATAGAGAATAAATTAAGTAACTTTATGTGTGATCAATTGATGAATGATTCTTTGATGGCTTATATAGAAAAAAAATATGCTTAACAGTGTTTCCAATGAGGCTATTATGCATTTTTTTCGGAATATGAAGTCGCATCGAGGACAATTAATTGTAAAAGAAATGATACTTTATTTATATAATTTTAATGACTAATTCATTTTTTTAGTTTTTTTATTTTTTTTCTTCCTTATATATTAATCGTATGAGAAAAAATTTCTAGATCTGCCCCTGGCGATATTTTATACATTTGGTGGCAACTTTAGTCACGAGTATACAATAATTGTTTTGTCGTGACGGCGGCTGGATCTGCCACCAGCGATATTTTATACATTTGGTGGCAACTTTAGTCACCACTATACAATAATTGTTTTGTCGTGGCGGCGGCTACTGCAGAGGGCAAGAAAGGAGGTGCAATAGCAAAAAATTTACAGTATATGAAAGAAAAAGAAGAAAAAATAAAAAAAAAATATTTTTCTTTTCCTAAAAAGGCCATCATGTGTCGTAATTGATACCAAAAAAGCCAAAACATAAAGAAAATAGAAGAAGAAACGAAATTGCACTGCTTCAGATTAAATTATAGTATTTAAAATAATTTGAGACTAAATTGCACTATATAAATAAAAATTGCACTATTTGAATTTAAGTTTCACTGTTTGAGATTTAAGTTATGCAATTTAAAACTATTTGAGACTAAAGTGCAATTTCTCATACGGTGCAACTTAAATTCAAATAGTGTGTCACACCCCAAGACCTACCCTAAAAGACTCTCTTAGGTGCGTGCAACAGACCCATTGAACATGCAAGGTTTTCCTCGCCCACATGAAGCAGTAGCATACGCCAGCCTGCACATCTTACAAGAATAAATATGAAAAAGCATTAGAGCATTTTAAATTCTAATTTCATGCTTATACAATATCAACTCTCCTAAGATTACAACCACATCTGCTCAAAATAATATATGCTTGCCGCGATCACGCGCTTCACCTGCGATACATGACTTTATAAAAAGTAATAATAATAATAGGCTGTTTTCTATACCAAAAAGATATTTAAATCTTACATCCATCCATCCATCCATCTGATATTTTTTAATATTAAATAAAAAATTAATAATGTTAGCTCGTGAGAAAATAATAATCGTGCGATGAATAAGATATAAAAGTTTTATTTATATGTAGTGATAGCATATAATTACTCTCGTTCGATCTGTGCTCGATGTGCAGGCTGGGACGTTTTTATTGATAGATTTTATAGGTATGTAAAATAAGGCAGAAATTAAATACATACCAAAATCCAGAATCAAAATAAAATAAGATAACTCACAGAGCGCCGTCGAGAAGAAATTCCTGATCAATCTGTGGAAGTGTGAAGTCCGGCTATGATTTGGAAGTCACGAACCGAACTTGGGTGATTTGGTTTCTCCTCCTATCTCAGGCACTCTACCGTATGGTGTGGAATCGATGGTAATTCTTCACCAGAATGCGTATGAGAAGGTGGCAGGATCAATACACCTTTATATAGAGTCCAGATCGACTTCCCATCAAAGTCTGATTAGGATTCTATTTAAATTTAAAATAGATGCGATAGGGATAAAAATATACCATATCAAGTAGTTCTATATATGTTAGGATTGACCTTTATCTATAGCAAATCCTAATTTAAATATGATTAATTGGGCACAATATATGGAAATCCTAACAATCTCCCACTTGGCTCATATTAATTATATTCCATGAACGGATTTTCTATACTCCAATCTTTATTGCGCATTATTGAAAACTTTATGATTAAATACTTTAGAACTCACTTGATCTTTAGCTCAAACTAAAAGACTATAATGATAGAAACTATGGCGATCCACCTCTTCATAACGAAATTTTCCTTCTATAATTACCGTATCATCTTCACCTCTTAGCCGAGTACTTTATATGGCACAACTTTATGAATGAACTTAAACTGTATGTTCATTTGTTAATAGACAAAACTTTATGTCCATTAAATGGTCCAACACAGCTGCATTAAACTTTATTGAAAAAAAATAGATGTTACAAATTTATACATCAAAAGAACTAATCAAACCCATACTTCAAACACGATCTGTATATGACCCATGTGCCGGCCTCTTGGTCATTGGGTTTGCAATCATACATTTGGTACTGATGTATTCAATTGTAACATAACCTTCATCTATCTTCTCTCTCACAACAAGATATTTGGTGTCCAAATATTTACACCCTACTATAATCTTGTTGTTATTGGCAAAAGAAACAGCAGCTGAACTATCACAGAAAATCTTTATTGGATAAACACCGCAGTCCACAATTCTTAAGTCTGTGATAAAATTCCTAAGCCAAATAGCCTGTAATGTGGTTTCGTAACATGCAATATGATCCAAAGTTCCTTTCAAATACCTTTTTAGCAGCCTTCCAAATGCTCAATGCTTGGATTACTTTAATACTTGCCAAGTAATCCAACGGCAAAAGTAATATCCGGACGTGTGCACGTTTGTGCATACATAAGACTACCAACTGAGAGGCATAGGGTATGCTTTTCATCTGTTCAATTAGTTCTTGGGACACTGAAAATCATTAAGCTTATTTCCTTTCTGGACAGGAGCAACACTGGGCTTACAATTATGCATTTCAAAATTTTCCAAAACTTTCTTTATGTAGGCCTTTTGAGATTGACCGAGTAACCCTTTATGTCTATCCCCTTTGATTTTAATACCAAGAACATATGAGGCCTCGCCTAAATCTTTCATTTCAAAATTTTGGAAAAAAAATTCTTTAATATTATGCAATAGCCCAAGATTATTACTGGCAAACAAAATATAATCAACGTAAAGGACTAAGAAAATTATTTTACCCCCACTAACCTTTAGATAAATACATTGATCAATAATATATTTCTTAAAACCAAAGGTCAAAATAGTTTGTTTAAATTTTAAATACCATTGTCGGGAGGCCTGCTTTAATCCATATATTGATTTCTTTAATTTGCATACCAAGTGCTCCTTTTCTTTTTGCCAGAATCTTTCAGGTTGATTCATATACACCTCTTCATAGAGATCCTCATTTAAAAAGACAGTTTTGACATCCATCTGATGTAGCTCTAGATCAAAATGAGCAACCAGAGCCATAATAATACGGAAAGATTTCTTTCTAGATACTGGAGAGAAAGTCTCTTTATAGTCAATGACTTCTTTCTGAGTAAATCATTTTGCCACAAGACGGGCCTTATATCTCTCTATGTTACCTTTGGAGTTCCATTTGATTTTATAAACCCACTTGCATCCTATGGGTTTAATTCTTATAGGTAACTCAACAAGATCCCATACCTTATTGTGGTTCATGGATTCAATCTCATCCTTCATGGCATTGTATCATTCCATAGAATTATTACTATTTATGGCTTCGGAAAAATTAAGAGGATCATTTAAACTCTGGTCATTCTCATAAAGATAGACAATAAAATCACTGGATATAGCCGGTTTTCTCTGTCTTGAGGATCTTCTTAAATCTATCTGATTATCCACATGTACATCTTGATGTGGATTATTCACTTGTACATCTTGATGTAAATTATCAACTTGTACATCTTGATGTGAATTATCAATGATAGGTTCACAATAATTTTGTGATTGAGGTTTTATTAGAGTTTAAATTGATCTCTTTTATGATGTTGGTTTAATTCTTCGAGAACGTCATCTACAAAACCCCTAACTCCTCACTCTCTACTCTTACGTGATTTATTTGTTTATTGACCCTCGTTCACTAAACCTGTGACGTCGACGATGGTTCTTTGAATGAAAGGCGGACTGAAAAGGGTAGACGTTAATTACCGGTCACCCGGTACTACTTAATACGTACCCTATTTACAATCCTAACGGTATATAACACCGGGTTAATTAATATAAATTTAATCTTAAACGATATCTATTTCCAGTTAAGATTGTCTATATCTTAATGAACTATACCATATAAAAATAGAGATAGAGTAGATAAAATTTAAATTTATCTTAAGATTAGTATGATATTACCCTTCAGCTAGACCTGAGATATATTTCCCCATAACCAGGACGGTGGAAGAGTATGCGTAAGACCACTTCTTAATGATAGCCAAAGTGTGGTATGCTATCTCACGGACTCTATCCTCCTCTTTGGTTTAGTGGGTTAAAGCTAAGCACTGAAGGTCAAGTATCGACCTGAAGTGCGAAGGTGTCTAACTAGTCCTTAAAGAAGAGCTGCCGCGAGACACTCAATAGAATAAAATAAAACTAGGACCTAAACCATACATAAATTAAAGACAGAATAAAATGTATGGATATTTTAGATAGTTAACCATAGTCTCTGTTCTAACGATTTAATTTATAACATACATAATACATTAACCTAGTTTAATACTAATTAAAACTCAAAAGTATTATTTTCCAAAATGCCAAGAACTAGGTTTAATTCTAGTGTATTATCATATTAATAAACACATGCATTCCTAAATGCATCACTAAATAAAAAACTTTAAAATATTTAATAATGTGTAATGCGCTAGAATTAAACACCCGATTAATTCAAACTTATCGGAAGAACTAGTGTACTCCGTACGAGCTGACGCCGACACTGTACTTGGAATTGGGAAACCTTTAAGCCAATTATAATGTATACAACTGGCGCGCCGAAGCATTTACATATCACCAGTTCTAAATAAATAATTAATCAACCGAAGAAAATTTGATTATAATCGGTTAATATCTAACCGAGATTAAAATATACGAAATAAAATTACAACGTAATTTGAATCTCAGGCCAAGAACAAAGACTTGGCTCTACACCACTTAATAAAACCTCTACCAGCTCAGGCTGATTAAGTTTTAAAAGAAACCAAGGCGTACCCTGGAGTTCGTAATAATTAATTAACGTTCCGAGGAAAACGTTTAATTAATTAATTCCTAGGCAAACTGAGACACCAATATATTGGAGAAAATAAGTAATCTTAAACATATGTAGTTTTAAACTAGGAGTACAAACAATTTCATAGCACTTGTATCTCTTAGGCAAGTGTATTCCTAAATTAAAATGTATGTTATAAATTAAATAGTATTTAAATAAATAGAATATAAACACCAGTTTAATCTTATATATTTCAAATTTAAACTAACGCTATAATGTAAAATTTAATAGCGTAGATATAAGAATAAAACTGGCCTACTTGTACTTTTAATTTATTAGTATTAACAAAAGCTAATAAATTATAAACCGCGATTCAACTTAATTAAATAATAAAGCTAATCAATCCACGTTCGGTTTCGCCAGGATTAATTTTCTTTATTATTAAATTAAATGAAATTTCATCACGAAAGCCTATTAAAAGTACAATTAGTACGACTTGATTCAGTCTAATTAAATAACGAAGTTGACAAGCCTACGTTCGGTTTCGCCGGGGCTGGCCTTCTTTTCTATTTAATTAACGAAATTTCTACACGTACGTCTTAACGTGGTATTATAATATAAATCAGACGAGGGTTTCCTCCAGATCTGTACTTCCATATACCCACCACGTCCTACCATTAGAAGAATATTGAGCAAACCTCTTTAAACAGACCGGTTTCGACTGTTAAAGAAGTATATCTTTTAAACTTTAATAGTGCTGGACGTCTTTCAAATTTAATTAAAAACTATTTCTCTAACGTATAAATACGAGTATTGAGACGAGAGTTTCCTCCCTAACACTACAGTATATTTCATATACTTATTCCTTACTAACGTATAAATACGAGTATTGAGACGAGGGTTTCCTCCCCAACACTACAGTATATTTCATATACGTATTCCTTGCTTTTTATGAATACGAGTATTGAGACGAGGGTTTATTCCCCGACACTACAGTATATTTCATATAAAAAGATTAAAACCATACCATTAAAAACTACACCATAAAATAACTATTTTGTACGTAAAATAAAGTCAATACTGAAGTAGGAAACAAGGATAACCACTAAGACAAGGATACGAATTACCAAGATTAATAAGCCTCACCTTTCTTGTCCAGTACGAATGTAATCCCACATACCTAGAACAAAACCGAAACTCTCTCCTATTGGGACGAGGAGCATGTCTATTTCCATACGGTTGAGTTTGTTGTGAAAATCTTTTCACCCTCGCGAGATTAGTCGAATCAAATTATGATTACTTTCGCGCACAGCCATTTTATAAGCCTTAAGTTAAGGTCTCACACTCTGTCGGGCGCTAAAGGATTCACAACACCTCGTTGTCAAACATTCGAGGTCATTTCAGAACCGCTCGTGGGATTACTTATTTGACAGAAGGTATTTCATGAGACCTTTACCAAGCTAAGTGCTCCTATAATACCTTTACGCTCTATAACGTCGCGTCGAGTGATGTGAACCACATGGGTAGAGACTAAGTAAGAATCACGTGAAATAAAACTTGAAAAACGGTAGACTTATGCTTAATAAAGTCTAGAGATCAGTTAATTACTTAACATTTGGTACACACATATTCTTTTTCCGTATAATAACGTTCTCTTTGCTTTACGTCAATTGAAACAAAGAGTCTTCTCTGTTTATTTCGCATGATTCTTACCTTTCCCGTTCTTACTGAGTTTTTCTTTTTTTTGTTCTTTCAAGGTAGACCAAGTGTTCCGGTTAGTTCATTAACCTGAGGGTTAATGAAGAAAACATTTCTTTTCCCAGTATACTTCTTCTTGATGGTTTTCATAGTCTTTACCGAGGTCTTCTTCCCATTCAAAAACCAAAACTACATACTCAACGTAAATCAAAGACAATACAGATTATGAACCACTTAACTGAGACCACGGTATACGGTGCACCGCTTAAGGCACATCCCTAAAGTCTTAGCGTATTTTGGGTCATTTCCACTTCGCTGATAAATATGTCGACTTCCTTTAGGTTGATTTCATCTTAAACATCCTTGTAAATCTAATCAAGAAAGGTGACCAGTGTAAAACCTAAATCAACTATGTAAAATACAAGGTTTAAAAAGATTTTTAACTTAAAGATAAAGCTTTGAACAATCTAACCCTATATCAAAATCAAAATTATTATTTCAAAAAGAAATAGGGTATTTAGAGTCTATCAACCGAGACCACAAAACTTTTTGTTAGATATATTTCATAAAAATCTACAAAGTATATCACTTTAGGAAGAATGGTACGTGCTTTTACAACCTAGTTTTGCACCGTAATTATTACTTTCCAGTAGGTACAATACCGTATTCTCCAATCCTGTGTAGAGCTTTGTCTCTTAGGTTTCTTATTAATCTCTTCCGTAAAATCTACTAAACCGGAAGAGACTGAAACCTTACACACACCTGACGTATTTCCCTTTCGTCTGGTTTTAGAGAAGACTTCCACGATTTTCTACACTACCTGGTAATCTCAACTAAGTATGGCTATATACGCCTGGAGAAGGAGATAGTTAATAACCGGTATTTATAAAATAGTGTAAATGACTACTGATGAGAGCTATACCGATAGAGATGAACGAATTTCTTTTTAGACTTCGAAATCTACGGAAATTCCGTATATTCCGACTTCATCTCTTAGTTGAGCTCTTTTCCTATTTTCATCAGTCGAGTCTGTCCCCACCACTTATAAAACTATCTGTTTGTCTATTTCCGGTTTAGGGATCCGGAAAACGATTCAAAGAACTCGTCATGCCTTAACAAGGTGTCATGTGGTATGGTCCTAGTGGACTAGTCTTATCACAACGACTTTCTTCCTTGGCGTGTAATTAACTATACGAGTCCTCATATTAGTCATTAAGATGGGAAAGCTATAGTAACACCTCACTCCTTGAGTTTTGTCGGGACATATAAGAATTAGCCCAGGGATGATTCCGACAGTGATTCTAAGGAAAACTCGAAACCTGTCCATCCTTTGGGTCAAATTCTCTAAAAGTATGTACCCCAACAATTCGACTCCAGTTTAATATACTAGGTGTTTATTTCTTTAACCTGGGAGCTTGGTATAGTCCTATAAAATAACCAATAAGTCTTTCCAGGTTTCCCATATTTAAAATGACAGGTAGTGAAGGATATTTCTAACGTCTTTGATTTTCTCGTGCCAAATAACTCTTACCACGTTAATCACCCTCGAAACTTGGAGCCAAGTAACTTAAACTTCTTTAATTTCTCGTAAGCCAAAGACATGAACTGTCTGGGTGATAATAGGGAGTACTAAACTACTAAGGATAAGGTCATTTTGTTGTTTAGCAGGACCNGCCGCAGCGACAATCCCATCTCTCACCGATCTCGTCGTCCTTCTCCTCCTCCGCTGCCTTGGCTGGTGCCGGAAGCAAGAGGGCCGCAGCGCCATCGGACCCCTGCACGCCCTCTGCTCCAGATCCGGCTGAAGGGCAAATAAGAAAAGTATTTGCTATATGAAGGGTATATAAGAAAAATTTGTTACGGTACAAGGGTATATTGGAATGTGCAAAATGGTAATTTTTCAGAGATAACGGCAGCTCACTAACGGAACTTAACTCCAGGGGCACTTTAGAAAAACTTGGAATATAAGAAGGGTATTTTCAATATTAGCCTTCTAAGAGGGATAAATAAGAAAACCGGAAACTTTTCAGGGGTATATAGGCAATTGCCCCTNAATTTATAAAATTTCAAAAAATAAATCACTACGTAAATCCTTACGTACACAAATAATTATACTATTATGTGATCTTAATTTGGATCAAGAACCGTAAAACCTTTTATTATGAAAACTCAAAATTAATCATAATTTGATCCAATTACATAATACATACAATATTTAATTTAGCAATCTTGTCTCTGATACCAATTGATAGATTTTATAGGTATGTAAAATAAGACAGAAATTAAATACATACCAAATCCAGGATCAAAATAAAATAAGATAACTCACAGAGCGCCGTCGAGAAGAAATTCCTGATCAATCTGTGGAAGCGTGAAGTCCAGCTATGAACTGGAAGTCACGAATCGAAATTGGGTGATTTGGTTTCTCCTCCTATCTCAGGCACTCTATCGTATGGTGTGAAACCGATAGTAATTCTTCACCAGAATGCGTATGAGAAGGTGGCAGGACCAATACCCCTTTATATAGAGTCCAGATCGACTTCCCATTATAGTATGATTAGAATTCTATTTAAATTTAAAATAGATGAGATAGAGATAAAAATATACCATATCAAGTAATTCTATATCTGTTAGAATTGACCTTTATCTATAGCAAATTCTAATTTAAATATAATTAATTGGGCCACAATATATGGCAATCCTAACATTTATCCCATGCATAATTCATCATGGCCCACTGGCCATTAATTGCAGATGGGAAAAGTCAGGCGGAAAGTAAGTTTCTTGGTAGCAGCTGCAGTGTCCAAATCACTTGCTCCCAGTTATTTGTTTATTTAGTGCATTCTCATCTCTCACTCCTCAATCCCCAAAACATCTACTGCAAGAGCTTCTTAATTTGGTTGTAGTATTTTCTCTAGTTAAATTTGAGATTATTTTGGAGCAGCCCCCTCTTCAATCTCCTGGTTGGATCTGTGGTTAGTTGTGCTTCTTCTTCTTCTTATTCTTTTTAATTAACTTTTATTTACTTTGCTATCAACTAGTTGATTCTGCAAAAGGGTACAAAGAGTATAGTATATGTCTTTGTTGATTAATATATTGTTTGGATTCACTTGATCTTTGGTAACAAAATAACAATAGATAATAGTTAAGGTAGAATCATTTGGCCTTATATATACTTTCACTTTATTGTTGATGATCGAGCACCTAAATCGATGATTAATACCATGAAAGATGATTAAAGATAGGGTAAATTGCATTGTTACCTCCTGAACTTTTGGCGAAGTTTTATTTTATCCCTCAAACTTCTAAAATGGACATCTAACCTCTTAAACTCTCCTAAACTCTAATATTTCGTTCATGTTACCCCTTCCGTCAGTTTTCCGTCAAGCTCCGTTAACCGAAAACTGACGGAAGGGGTAAACGAATGAAATATTAGAGTTTAGGGTGTTAGATGTCTATTTTAGGAGTTTGGGGGTTAAGTGAAACTCGCCAAAAGTTCAGGGAGTAACAATACAATTTACCCAAATTTTTACTATAAATTATTTTTATATTTTTATATTAAAAATTTCTAATTGGCTGAAATGAAGTAAAAAAATTTTATTTAAGTGTATTTTATAGAACAATACTTCTAAAGATAAAAGGGACAAACGAGTACTACAGAAAATTAACTGAGAATTAAAATTTCTATATCCGAGTGAGGACACCTATTGTAAATCAACCATATTAGCGAGTACGTTGGGATAGTAGAGTGTTTGAATATCGTAGGTAGTTAGTATCGCTCTTTTTTTATCTTTAAGCCACTCTAATTCATTTCTTTCACTTTTATTTTATTACAATAAAATGTAGGATAAATTATGGTATGATTTATTTTAGGATAAAAAATATATATAAATTCAAAATCAAGCACGATCACTAACTTGAGGATTAGTAGTCAATCCATAAGTAACATATTATAATAAAATAATTTATAGTCAAGAGTCCCTACGGAGTAAATTGCACTACTACTTCCTAAACTTTTGGCGAGTTTCACTTAACCCCCCAAACTCCTAAAATAGACATCTAACACCCTAAACTCTAATATTTCATTCGTTTTACCCCTTTCGTCAGTTTCCGGTTAACGGAGCTTGACGGAAAACTGACGAAATGGGTAAAATGAATGAAATATTAGAGTTTAGGGGGTTAAATGTCCATTTTAGGAGTTCGAGGGGTAAAGTGAAACTTTGCCAAAAGTTCAGGAGGTAACAATGCAATTTACCCATTAAAGATACATAAACTTTATAGAAAAAGAGTTTTGTGATATTTAAAATTTATTTTCTAGATCACCAAGAGGGCACAATACGAATGGTCAAAATTAGCAACCTTCTAAATACAATTTTTTTTCAAAAAAAAATCTTAAATTCATAATCTTGGTTATAGATATTGATCTAGATAGTTGAGAGAATTTTATTTATTATCAAAAGCTCAACTAATATATGCAGTTTAATGGCATTTAAATTTAGTTTATTTGTCTCTTCTATTTACATCTTCTACCAACGTATTGACATCATTCGCAAGCTATTTAACATGTAAATGAGTAAAAGATCAGATCCTAAGTCTAATGTAAATGAGTAAAAGATCTTAAGTCTTTAATAGATTACTATCAGATCAATCTTTTGGGTAACAAGATCAATAGCCACTATGATTCCTTAGTTTTATACTATAAATATCATTGAGAAGTGTACAGTGGATAGCATATAGAGTACGCAATTAATTGATAGTGATTTTCTTTGGATTTAAACTTGCTAATGTACAATGAAACAACCTTCTACAACATCTTACAAATTGCAGCACAAATTAAAGAAGTTAAAATAGAACTTTTAGATTCTGGTCTGATAATAGGTAGCATGAATTAATGTCAAGGCAGTAAAATTTGACACATTAGAAATGTGGGAGTTCACGTCTAAAATTATTTTCTTATATTTCCATCAAAACAAAACTATTTGAATAAGCACTAATAGTTTCTTGCTCAAATGACTTTAGTCCTGATATAAACTTAATTATAAACAAAAAGAGGCCTTCAAGGGAAACTAGACTTAATTATAATTGTTAAGAATAATGTACAATCACTCTTAATACAATTCCCTCTACTTAGTGACTGGCAGTAGATTCATTTGCTTTCCAACTCTTCATTGATTTCATAATCCTCTAAATTAAGGACTATTCCACATCTTGCTTTACAAATATGAGGTCATGTGGGAGCTTAGTATGATTAGTTATTAAGAATCTTTTATCTTAAAAATTTGTTAAACTGATTCTCAAACAAGTTATTGCTTGTTGTTCTTACAGACTACAATGTTGTTACTAGTTATCTTCCTTTTAATAGAGGATTCAAACAAATGTTTGTTTAGTACACTACAGAGTTATCCTGGATGAAACAATTACATATTTTTTACGAAAATTGCCTAGAATCATAAGAGCGTTAAAAAATAATCATTTTCACTGGTGGTGCATTTGAAAAGACATGGTAATTTGAAAAGATTGTTTATTTTAGGCTCAATTCGGAAGAAGTGCCCATGGCGGAGGTTGTGGTAAGCTCATTACTCCTGAATATCCGTGCAACCTTAGTTAGTGAAGCAACTAAATCAGCAACATCACTATTACTAACACGGATATCAGCAATGAAAGAACTCCTGGAGGATATAAGTGACATTAAGGATGAGCTTGAGAGCATGCAATCCTTCCTACAGATCGCAGAAAGACTAAAACAGAAGGAAGAGAGCACAAAAATCTTTATAAAACAAACGAGAGACTTGGCTTTCGACATTGAGGATATTATAGATGAGTTCACGTACAAACTGGGTGAGGAGCAAGGAGGGGTTCTACCCATAGCAATCAAGAGGTGCAGAAATATAAAAACCTGGCATCACCTTAGCAAGAGGCTTAAAGAGATCAAAATTAAGCTCCAAAACATTATGGAAAGAAGGAAGCGATATGATACGAGAGGAATGGAAAATGAGGCAAGACCTTTAATAGCTGTTGGCGGTAGCAAAAGCCGTGCAGAATTAGCACATTTTGTCAAGGAGGATGATATCGTGGGTATTGACAAGTACAGGGACTTATTGCTCGGATGGTTAAAAGATGAGGATGAGCAGCAACGACAGCACGTGATAATCTCAGTGTTGGGTATGGGTGGTCTAGGGAAGACAACTCTTGTTACTCATGTGTACAATATCATCAAAGCTACCTTTGACGCTTGTGCCTGGGTTGTTGTATCTGAAAATTACAATACTGATGATTTGCTTAGACAGATCTTAAAAGAGTTTTGTAGAGAAGATCGAGAGAAAAGAGTAGTACCTAACAACATTGATACCATGGATTACAGAAGCTTGGTTGAGACTACCCGCACTTATTTGCAGTATAAAAGGTATGTACTCATTCTGGATAATGTTTGGAGTACTAATGTAATGGATAAAATAAAAGATGCACTTCTGAATAGTAATAGCAAGAGCAGAATAATTCTTACAACAAGGATTCACAAAGTAGCACTATTAGCTAATGAGCACTGTATGTGTGAGCTAAAGCCACTAGAGGTAGATCATTCGTGGGATTTGTTTTGTAAAAATGCATTTTGGAAAAGTGCAAACAGGATTTGCCCGCCGCCTTTAGAACAATGTGTGAAAAAAATCGTCGAGAAGTGCGGCGGCTTGCCCCTTGCTATTGTATCTATAGCCCGTCTCTTATCATTTCGAGAACAAACTGGTTTTGAATGGGAGAAGGTTTACAAAGATCTTGAGTGGTATCTAACTAACAACGAATCGGAGGTCCATGAAAAAGTATATGACATTTTGAAACTTAGTTTGGACGATCTTCCCCATTACCTTCGAAATTGCTTCTTATATTGTTCTAGTTTTCCAGAAGATTATCGAATTGAAAGTGACAAGCTCATATGGCTTTGGGTGGCCGAAGGGTTCATTGAAGAAAGAGGAATAATGATGGAGGAAGTGGCCGAGGACTACCTTTACGAACTTGTTCATCGCTGTCTACTACAAGTGGTATATAGGGATGAAGTCGGTAGAGTTTGTGCATGTCGAATGCATGACGTCGTTCGAGTCCTCGCTCTTTCCGAGTCAGAGGAGTTAAGTTTCTGCATGGCTTACGAGCAATCAAGGACAAAATTGCAGAGATCCAAAGCACGCCGCTTGTCAATCCTAAGCAATATAACGAATTATTGTACTGAAGACAAATCTCATTCACGTTCAGTACTTGTTTTCAACAAGTCCATGAGTTATGATTTACTGAAGTCGGTCTTAAGATCATCAAAATTTTTACGTGTCTTGGAACTACAAGGAGCACTAATCGAGAAACTACCGAACGAAATCTGTAACTTATTCAATCTACATTATCTTGGCTTGAGAGGAATCAAAATTAAGGAGCTTCCAAGATCAATAGGAAAGCTACAAAAATTGCAAATATTAGATATAGGTGAAAGTGAAATAGAAAAGCTGCCAAAGGGAATAACAGAGCTTCAAAAGTTGAGACATCTAGTTTTGTCCTACAATTCGAGTAATAACATCCAGGCACTGGCGGGAATACAGTGCTTGAAGGGCTTGCATAGTTTGGCAAACATTGGTGCAACTAGGAAGATTGTGCGGGATGTAGAAGCTTCGACTGAGTTGCGGACATTTTCAATAACGGGCGTAAGAACCCATCACTGTGCAGACTTGTGGAATAGTATCACAAAGATGAACCATCTTAGTACTTTATGTATCATGAGTGAATGTGGGCAAAAATTACAGCAGTTGGGCATCCTGTGCCTACCTCTACCAATTCAAAGATTACATTTGCATAGTGAATTAGACAAAGACTCACTCCTTGAGCTTGCCACATCCTTTGGGTCTCTAACAAACCTAACCACATTAACACTTGCATATTTTAAGGGTTATTTTAGTATAAATTATAAGAAAGGAACGGAATAGTGACGGAACCTTAATGTAGGGGGTTTAAACGCATCAACTTGAAATTTTGAAGAGATAAAGTATAGATTTTTTTTAAAGTCGGTGGAGGAAGTTAAAAAACAAGTATTTACATGGAGTTTTCTATATTTTACTCTTATTAAAAAGATTAAAAAAAATAATTGAAGAAAAAGATAAAAGCAAATGTCAGTTCTTAACTCCGTTGAGTAAATCCTAAACAAATAGGACTTGACGTTATAACAAGATAAGAATAGAGTAAATAGATGAGGTAGTTTCACAAATATTGCTACCTAACAGATTAGTGAGAAAATCTGTTAGTAGATTTCGGTTTAAATTTATAGTTATTTAAATTAAAGCCAAATTCTAATTTAATTAGGATATATAACATGAGATTTTGATTTACTAAACAATAAATAGAGTTTAATTAAGAATCCAATTGGACTGTGAGTTCTAAGTAAATTGCCATGGAATTATAGGGGCTCCTTTTGATTATTTACCTTTTACTACTATTCAAATGTTTTAAATTTATTCTAAAATTACTAAAATATCTATCTAAAATCTAATCTCAATAATAATAAATGGCCTTTTTGCATAAAAAATCTATTAGTTTCAAGATTTTGTAAAAATGGGTCATTATTTTGAATTTTACAAATTCAGCTCGAATTTTTAAAAAACTAATTAAAATATTTTTATTCCTTTTCCTCTCTCTCTCTCTCTTTTTTTCTTTTTTTTCTTTTTTTTTTTCTCTCCGAGCCTCCTTGCCTCCTGTGAGGTCCTAATAATCCCACATCGGATGGAAATAGAGTTGTCATTGGGTTTATAAGAGACTTAGACACTAGTAATAATAATTGGGCTTAAACATTTTGGGCCGGTGGTTGGGCCCAACGAGTTATTGTTGCTAGTGGGCTGGGTCGTTACATTTGGTATCAGAGCCGGTTCACCAGCTGGACATGTGTGGCGAGTCTCGACTGAGCCAGGGTTTGGATGACGGGCTAGCGAGACAAGTCTCACATCGCCTCGTGATCTTGGGCTGTGTGTGTGACGTCAGGGCCTTAACGGGAGGAGTCTGTGACACCCCAATAATCCCACATCGGATGGGACCCACATCGGATGGGAATGGGGTTAGGGCCTTAACGGGGGGAGTCTGTGACACTCCAATAATCCCACATCGGATGGGAATGGGGTTGTCATTGGGTTTATAAAAGACTTAGACACTAGTAATAAAAACTGGGCTTAAGCATTTGGGGTTGTCATTGGGTTTATAAGAGTAATAATAACTGGGCTTAAGCATTTTGGGCCGGTGGTTGGGCCCAACGAGTTATTGTTGCTAGTGGGACCCGGCCCAAAATGCTTAAGTCCAGTTATTATTATTAGTGTCTAAGTCTCTTATAAACCCAATCATAACCCCATTCCCATCTGATGTGGGATTATTGGGGTGTCACACCTCCTCCACCGTCTCTGCGAATCTCGGTGACGGAAAGGAGGACATTGCCGCCTCCTCTTTCTCCGCCTCAGCCAATGCAGGTGCCAGCATCGACGCCGACGCTGAAGGAGGAGGACTTGGAGCGGGTGCGGGTGTGGGCAGAGCAGACGGAGGCGATGAGTTCGTGGCTGAGGCGGTGCTCGCTGTCGCACGTGATGGTGAGAACGAAGATGCACCCGGGCTTCTCCAAGAAGCGAAAAAAGATGCACAGAGTAGAAAAAAAGGAATAAAAATAAAAGAAATTTTGTTTTTTTGAAAAATCATTATGTATCATCACTGCTACAGGAAAGGTTCAAGAATTAGAGAAGAAGGAAAAAAAATATCAAGTTGCACTATTAAGATAAAATTGTATTATTTCACACAAGAAAATTACATTGTTCGTGTTAAAATCGGAACGGCGAAAAATAGATCCAGAAAATAATTTAATGCAGGAAAAGGAAAGAAAAGAGGAAAGAGCACACCGATATTTACGTGGTTCGGCCAACTGCCTACGTCCACGGACGAAGACGGAGCAAATAATTTATTTATGTCGAAAGGCGAAGTACAAAGAAGATCTCTCTCTAAAATTAAAATCCCAATTAAAGTATTTAATTGATCGCACATATGCATATAGCATCTCCAATTAGCACGTCCGCACAATGAGATCCTTCAGCATCTCCAATTAGCACGTCCGCACAATGAGATCCTTCAGCTCGGCTCACCATATATAAAATACGGCACCTTCGTTGGCTTAATTAATTGAGCATCATAAGTCTCCTCAGCCGAGCACCAACAGCACGGAAACACCAACAACACCGAACGCTAATTAATTAGAGGATTGCTTGGCATTTATTAAAGTTCCGGCTCCTCAATGCTCTATATATAATATATACTAGAGCCTTAATTGGAGTAGGATGTTGAAATTTTATAAGAAATTAAGATCGCATCTTTTGTCATGATTTCGATTTCTGTACCCGAATTGTTGACGGTGGTCCTTGCTCGTGGTTCGTCCTCGTTCGTGATCTGCAAAGTAGCGGGACGTTTCGAGTCTAATTTTCTTATCTCCGGAGATGGAGCCGTCACAGACCGAGACTCCCGTATGTTACATATTTATATATAACTTAATGTAAGGATTTTAAATCACGTCCGTCCATCAAGGACGTATCCAGATAAACCCTAACCGTAAGATCTACTGTATCTTTATAGATTGACTTAAATAGATTGACTGTATCTTTATAAATCGCCTTGAATATATCACGTAGGCCACATCCAATATAGGATACTGCCAAATTAATTTGAGTCTGACTCAAATTAATATTGCCGTGACCAATGGCAGGTTGCCAACTCATTATATATACCGAATCTCAATTCTAATCTATTTCAACTTAAGCTTGCTCCATATATTTCCGATTTAAATCTTATCTTATTATAATTAGATTAGAATATAATTTCAATTTAGGTAACTACAAATCTAAACCAAATTACAATAGGTCGAGACAAATGTTGCATTTTTTTGACACAAAAATTGTATTTTTTTGAACCAAAAGTTGTACTTTTTGAGCAAAGTTATAGTGTTTGAGTGAAAATTGTATTCTACAGCCTCCTTGCGACGGAGGCCTACCGCCCAATTATCGTTTTGAAGCGGCCCCTCCTCGCCTTCCTCCTCGCGCTCCTCCGGGTCTCCCACCCACTCAATCAAGGACGGGCTCAAGGCGCTCTGTCGCGTTGCACTGTACCCGCTCAACCGCTCTGTGTTGGTCGCATTGCAACAAAAACGGTCTATAGTGATACTTTTAAATGTCGGTATAGGTCAAAAAAAGTGCTGCTGGCTAAATTACCGACACTTTTAAAAGTATTGCTATATGTGGGGTCGCTAGGTATATAGTGACAGTTAAAGAGTGTCGTTATAACCTAAAAAGAGTGCTGCTAATTTACCAATACTTATTTAAGCATTTAGCAACTGCCGGAACTCTACCTCGTTGGTTGTGGTGGCGGAGGAGGAGGAGAGGGAAGGGCTCTTCGTTTAGAATTTCAGTGGATTGACTGAGGGGAGAAAGGGAGATGGTAATCGATTTTTTTTTTCTTTTCTTTTCTGTTTGTAATCGGGCCGAATGGGCTGGGTGGGGTGGGTTGAGTAGAATAAACTTTTATTTTTTGTTAGATTGGGCTTTATATTTAGGCATTAGTAGATTTTTTAAAAAATTTTGGTATAAATGAGACACTTACACAAAAGTGTCTCTAATATGTGTCCCTATAATCTAATTCTGTTGTAGTGTCGA